>NW_020442313.1:287960-289792 GCF_000699045.2 Agrilus planipennis
ATTATAATTTTAGAAGAAATAAAGTTAATTATTTTACACACCTTCATTAATTTTACTACAAACGCGCAAACAAATGCAAACGCCAGAAAATTAAATAAATAAACGAGCCAGCTTGTATTTATGTGTATTAACGCATTCAGTGTCATTTAATTAAACGTTAAATACTACAGTTGATTATAATTTATGAAAAGGTTTCAACTGCTTAATTAATTTCTAATTTTTCCGCTTATTTCAATACGAAATAGATACCACCAATAACAGAATATCTATACGAAATAATAATCAGTTACCTACCAAGAGATAAAAATAAAGAAATTGATGAAATAGGAGACAACAATTTACTTACCGGTTTACAGGAAGATCAAGACATCGACTGCTTCAAAATACAATAAAATCTGAAACAAAAAAGCAAAAAATTAATTTTGCAGAGATAATGTAGTTACTAAATTGAAAATAAAATTTAAACACTTAGCTTATACAAGTGAATGTCTATTGAAAATGGACATTTTGTCGTTGCTGTTGTAAATTTGCGACATATTTCATACTTCTCCAGTCGTTTTAGCTGAAAAGATGATCTTTTTTTCCTATTTTCATTTTATATTATTGGTGATTATGTTATCTCAGTTATACATATACAGTCCAAGTATTTTTTGTACATATCAATAAGTATGTGATGTGTGAAATGAAATCAAACAGTATCCGGTACACTTTCAGTTTTTACGCCTTCCGAAAAACTTTAAATACCACGACGACGTCACTGTCTGTCAAATGAGTATCGGTGTACGTAATAATGTATATCGATCAAAGTAGGTGAGTGCGGAAAGGGCGCGTATACTTATAAGCCCTTACGTGTGTACGTAAGGTCGTACTAATAGGATTCCCTAGTACTTGATTACCATTTCAATAGAGGGATTTGTCATTTTCAATTAAAGTTGAGAGATCTGCTTCAGTTCCGTCGCCGGCGACGACGACGCGCCTGAGTCGAGCGTCGCCGGGGTCGTCATCGAACGCCCCGTTGCTAATACTGACTGCACCTAGTGTGCACCTACTTCGTCCTTTATATACGAGCCGGATGCTTTATAAGGACTTTTAAAAGGTCCTAGTCGCGATTCAGCTCGAACCCTATTCGAATTATCGAACAAATTCGAGGCTAAGTCCTTTTAAATGCGATCTATGCGACTAAAAGCAACTGCCAAAATGAGACCAACAATTACGTTTCACAATGAAGACCGTATCATCTAACAGGCATTTAACCGATATTAACCTACTACAAACTTAGGATACCAATTTTAAACTGGTGTTATGGTTCAGTAAGAAACTGTTTTGCGCATTTTGTTTGCGTTGTGCTTAAATCCTACAGGTTTATCTTGGCAAAATCTACAAAACATAACATTGTAACGATTGCAAGAGGAATTTCTGAAATTATTAGTACCATTTTTTGACGTGACAACCTCTTATAATTCGATGGAACCGGCTGCACGTAGGAAAAAACATGACTCATGCGGCGTTACCTCGCTCTGAGGCGTTCCATTTAAGGCTTGAAGTGCAAGCGAGAGCGCAGAACAAGTGACAAAGAGGCACAATCGGCCTCCGCGTTCGGCAGCGTTCGACATCTGTCTCTCTCCTACTTGAGTGAGCGATGCGTCCGCGTGGACAGCTGCTATACAATAATACATTTCCATTTACCTCCTTCTCTATATCCATACAAAATATCTATCAAACAAATAAAATTAAAATTTTCTTTTGAAAAATGAAACCATTCCATCAGTATTTTCTTATGACGTTGTCACGTTCAACTATCGTCAGTAAACCGACTTTACAGACAACCGATT
>NW_020442313.1:290310-311592 GCF_000699045.2 Agrilus planipennis
GTAAAGTCGGTTTACTGACGATAGTTGAACGTGACAACGTCATAAGAAAATACTGATGGAATGGTTTCATTTTTCAAAAGAAAATTTTAATTTTATTTGTTTGATAGATATTTTGTATGGATATAGAGGAGGTAAATGGAAATGTATTATTGTATAGCAGCTGTCCACGCGGACGCATCGCTCACTCAAGTAGGAGAGAGACAGATGTCGAACGCTGCCGAACGCGGAAGCCGATTGTGCCTCTTTGTCACTCGTTCCGCGCTCTCGCTTGCACTTCAAGCCTTAAATGGAACGCCTCAGAGCGAGGTAACGCCGCATGAGTCATGTTTTTTCGTGCATGCAGCCGGCTCCATCGAATTATAAGACGTTGTCACGTCAATAAAACAAAAATACTGGAATGCAAGGGAAGAAAAAGTAAGAAATATAGGAGACGAAAAATTGGAAGATGTGGCTGATTTTAGGTATCTAGAAAGTTAGATAACTCAGTACGGAAGGAGTGGTAGTTAAAGTTGAGGGTAACGCAGGGTCAAGTCGCCTTCAATAAAAAGAAATCACTTGGAGTGCGGTGCTGTACGGATAGACGATGGGCGCTGCGGAGACGAAAAGGTTAGAAGCGTTCGAAATGTGGTGTTACCGGAGAATGATAAAGATACCGTGGATAGAGAAGGTTGGAAAGGAAGAGATATTAGAATGAATAGGAGAACAGAAGATTCAATGGAAGACAATAAGAAATATGCGAGATAGGTTGGTAGGACACCTTCTCAGGCATGAAGGCCTAGTCAAGACATGTTACAGGCAGAAACGAGGAGTAGGAAGGGTAGAGGTAGACCTAGATTAGATTACTATTCGCAAATAGTTAAGGGTTGTTCTAATTTTAGCGAAATTAGATTAGTTCAGGATAGGAAAGAGTGGAGGTGCGTGTCCAACCAATCTTACGACTAACGACCTTAAGATGATGATGAAGGGGGGTGAAGGGAAAAGAGAAGGGTTACGGGGTCATTATTCTAATAAATTTGGTACTTCCCCTACATAAATACGAATGTGGTACGCGTTATGCCAAAAGTTAAAGATCACATTATATCACCTGTCGCTTATTTCCGTTCAGTTTTAAGCAGGTTAATCTAGTGCCTTTTTAATAATGCACCGATGTCATTCCGGTTCAGTTATTTGGTGCAATTTTCTCGAACGAGGGAGAGTTTAGTCGACCGTTTTAACAAAAGGTATACGTTTTGCTCCTTCAGCTATCCTCTTTGTCTCTCTCTCTCTCTCTCTCTCACCCGCTTTCTATCTCTCCCGTTTTCGTAGTGTTGCTTTTACGCAATAGAGAGTGAGCGAAACCGCCATTATTGGAGTCATCGGGGCGCCACTTCCGTAACAACGGCGTTCTCATAATATCGCGCCAAGTTGTGGCGGTGTCTTTATAATAGATTTCCAAGTTGCTCGAAACTGTCGCATGATTTCTCCATGGTTACCGGGACAATGGTGTTTATTAGTCCTGCGGGAACGCTAACAACGTGCCAGCCAACTTGATAAGGAAGCAATGATATTGTATACAAAATAACGGCAAGGCAGCAACTCAAGTCGAGGGGAAGGGAACTTGTTTCTTCAAGAGAGGGATAAAGAGCAAAATGAGACGAGGAAGTAAAGTTCCTTATCCTTCAGGTTAATGTTTACTCCTTACAGGACGATTATATAATAAACCATTTTCACCGACGTATCAGCTTGTTATTAAGCGCGGTTTCTTTGTTAATGCTATCGATAACGACTATTCGGAGTGCCAGAAATTGCGAGTAAATTTCTCGTTAATTATCTCGGTTTTGTTCAAAATGCCGTTTCAACAACATCTGACGTAATAACAGTAGATACAAAAAAAGCTGAATGGAACCGATTCTGAAAACCCTACTAAAAATTTCTTATAATCACAGTAAGCAACGCGCTCAATTGCTTTTTACTTACTATATGGTATATGTTACTGAAAGTGTATGAAATCTATACAATTCCTGGGGAATGTTAACAATTCCGAGGCTATTTAGGAAATCTACACAGTATTGTTTCAAAGATTTTTTTAATAGACACATATACATTTCCTAGGAATTGTATGAAATTCCGATATTGTACTAGGAAATGTATAAAACTAATGTTTTCTGTGAATAAAATAAATAAAACACGTTAGTAAACTGAGAATTACAGTTACCTGTGTTTACACGGTTCCAGTGTGATCGCCTGATGTATATGCATTGGTGACGTTATTGTTTGGTTAGGTTAGGTTTCGAGATGTATATGTATTAGTGACGTTATTGTATGGTTGTTAGGTAGTTTTATGACAGACTGGAGTTTCTTTAATACCCCTGCATGCCGAAAGCGGGCTGATACGTTACAATAATGTCTTCGAAAAATATGCTTCATTATTATCTCCGCGCCCAACATATATACATATATGAAAATGATCAGTATCACCATTACAACATACTACAAATTTAAAGTCATCGTGTTTACTGAAACAAAGATAACCTCGTCACATTATTCTAATAGATAATGCCTAGTTCCCTCCCATATACCTGTTTTTAATTAGGGTTAAAATATTCGCTATGTCGAATTCCCTCCTAACTATACATCAATTGCCTCCCAATGGCAGCGGATGACTTTGAGTGCTAATTGCCACTATAAAATCATTAAGAGTTGTTTAAAATAATACAGCCTCACATCACATATTAATCTTAATGTTATTCATATATTACAGACACCACAATAACAATAATAATTTTATCAGATTGCCCTTCTATTGGTCAAATACAAGACAAACTAGAACTAATAAAGTTTTTCTGGATGATTGCATCAAAAAGCTAGACGCACACGAATTTCCAAACATTGAATTTGTTAAGGTAGTGGGAAACCGTTTTAAAATTAAATAAATAAACATTTCATAACTGATGTGTTTTTTTTCTGAATTTATTTTATCTTTAATTTACTGAAGTACTGAAGTGCACTATGAATATATATTTATTTTCGATAAATAAAATCGGTAAGTAGTCGTTAACTTAATTATCGGAGTTGATATGAACGGGAGGGAACTCGGCTAGTACCCGGGAGGGAATTCGACATCTATATTTTAAGCAAAACTACCTGCGGGAGGGAATTCAGCATCACCGATTCTAACACCTAACATATTAGCCTGCCTCCGGAGAGCAGGGCAATTAAAGAAATTCCAGTCCATCATAAATCTCCTTAATCAAACAATGACGTCACCAATGTACATCTTCGAACATTATTGCCGATTTAGCACACTTATTACTTGTAATACATTTCCGATTGCTATTTAGGAAATGTATAGATTTTCTAGGAAATGTGTTTAATATAATTTATTTCACATATTTCCGGACGATTTTAGGAGTTATGTACATTTCCTAGGAATTGTATACAATGACGAATTTCACACACATCCAGTAACATATATAAGCAATACTCATTTTAGTCATCTTAAATAAGATTTGCTTCTTGTAGGTAATATTCCACAATAGCTTATTGGTATCCGTCAAATGGGAGGAGCCTAAAAACATGGCGCCGATTAGGGAAAATTTATCGTAGTTCCTATAGTGTACCGTGCAATTTCCAAGTTTTTAAATTACGATAAAATGATAAGTATTGACACAATATGTGATTGGGCTGACACAAAGCCTCGGAAAGGAAATTTCGTTGAAGGTGAGCGTGTTTTTAATGCCAATCACATTATAAAATTCGGAAATAACAAATCCGGAAGCTAGCCTTCAAATTCCGTCAAGTTTACTGCCTACTTTTTACAAACTTCGGATTTAAAAAGTGATTCACGTTATATAATTGGTGAGGTGATTCTGGGTGATTTAAGCAATATCATATCAATGACTTGCACGTGCAAAGCCGATTTAAGAGAACGTTGCAAACACATTATTGCAACTTTGTTGTATTGCAGCAGGTAGGTTCTTAACCTCAAAATACTTATATCGTATCATTAGAATTGTGTTAAATCAATTACACAGGAATAAATAATTTCTCACTTTATAATTTTAGTATGATTCTAGTTTTAAATATTAAGGTTATGGCTGATGGTAAATACTTGCTGAAATATAATCATGTGCATTAAAATGACGTGAACAAATTTTTATTCCGGAATTCACTTCTTTGATACCTACTGCTTTCATCCAAGCTTCTATTAGTTTACTTTTTTCTCTAATTTTCCGAATATATTTTTTACATATATAAAACGGTTAGTTTTTATTGGAAAGTAGTTAATGTAGGTGAAGAGTGAAGATCTATGTCTGAAGTGCTATTGCAGCTTTTCACTGAACATATTAACTTTTTATTTGATTTAACTTTAGAAGAAAACTTCGTCGACTCCATCATCAAAAAAATTTTTACTTTTTTAACGTGTTTTATTATTTTAATAAACAATTTTACAATTTGCGTGCACAGTTCCTATGTAAATTTTTCCCTCATTCGAGTTATAAATTTTGCCACCAGATGGTGTATGTCCATTTGACGGATCCCAATTGTAATTTGATCTTCACATCAACGTTTTGTAAGTGTTTTGCAGTGATTTGAAAGCATCTTTGCTAATTCTTTTCCATTGATTAAAAGAATTACGAAGTTCATAAAAAATAAAAGTTTGTCTCAGGGTTATAGTGGACGTAGGAAGTTAAATGCCGCGAAATAATTTAGTAGCCGACGAAATCTTAGAAACGGGGCTTTCGTGAACGAAAGCTCGAAACTGTTTTCCTGATCCGATTCGACGAGAGTCATGTTTTGGTTCACACATCACTCCGGGAGGAAGATCAGCCACTAATCTTTTATGAAGGGAACAAGCAATCGGATGGACGGCCGACTAGATCTAATCCGTTAAGTCTACAGCTTAAGTGACGCTCACCAAATTGCCATTATAAATTTCTAAAACAATTTCCGCGTATTTGAAATCGCTTAACAAACTTCTCGTAACACAAAGAACTAGATAACCTTGTACAGATCGAGGAAGAGTATAAGAAACAAAAATCCATCCAAATTTTTATCTATAAAAGTTGAGAAAAAAAACAGAAGATCACTGCAATCAGCTATTAAGTACTACCACCAGCCGCGAAAACCGAACACTTTAGATATATTTGTATTTTAAGTGGATCTATACTCAATAGCTAAATTACGTCACTATTCTTCACAATTCTTGTCAGCTATTTACTCTTATTATAGATTACTATTAGGTTTTACCTATAATGCCGCTCGCGTTGATGTCCTAAGTACGTGTCAAAGATCATCGACGATCACATTATTAATAAACTAATTTTTCTATCTCTCGGAAACAGTATTTCTTTTTCTGGATAAAAAGTAACCTACGTCCTTTTCTGTTTAACGCGTGCAAAAAATTTCATGAAAGGTTTTACTAGCATCTTCGCTCGCGTTGATGTCCATAATACGTGTCAAAGACGGCCATATTTTTTTTGGATAAAAGGTATACTTCGTTTAGTTTCTGTAGCGATGTGGCCTTCAGTTTGACTGGCACAAAATAGAAAAGAACATCACTAGACCAGAAAAGGAAGGAGACAACTCTCGGCCAAACTCTTAACCGTTGAGGAGCGTATAATCCGTACAGTACTGCACAGAAAAATTGACCATTTTATCCACTACAATTGCATTGCACAAATGTGCTGTTATTGGTACCATTTATTACTGAAAATATCAACGAGATGTTTATTTATATTTGAAGACATATTAAAGGCTTTAAAGCTTGTTTTCGACTCGCACTACTATTCATGATTGAGAAAACTTTTGGTAGGTACTGTATGAAAAAGTATGTTTAATAAACAAGAGTCGAGAGTATAAAATGAGCATTTTTCTCCCTACCTGCGATTTTGCTAGCGCGCATCCAAGACATAGAGAAAGTAAATGGAGTATGCCCTGTGTCCTTTTCTGTAACCCTAACAACGTGTGTACAAAATTTCATGATGATCAGTTGAGTAGTTACGACATGAAATGCTAGCAAACAATCAAGAAACAGACAAACTCATATTCGTATTTATAAGTTAGTTTAGCTAGGATGGCAATTTTAATTTTTCTACAATATGTTCCTTGGCGATACTGAATAGGTATATACATGCATATGCAAGCCATCCGTATCGTGAGTGATAAAACGTTGTTTTTCTTTCTGAAGTTAGTGATACTAGGTAATGATGATAGTTTGATGTTTTTAAGTATTATGGATGGAATTTTTGAATTATTTTTACTTTTGTAATTTCAGCAACGTTCTATTCTTGCATGTATCATTAAATTTCATTGCGGCAGCCACTGTAGTCAATGATAAAGAAATCGTAGATATAATATCGGTTACAATATTTTTTTCCGAGTGTGTAGCTAATATTAATTACGATATCTTATTATTTCTGATCTAATGTGAATCGCGTCGTTTTATCCCATCTGTTACACTTTTTCCATTAAGAGAACCTATCAAAAACATTGCCTGAAGAAGTGCAACATGAACCTCATTCTATCGAGGCGCGCGGTTATTTGGCGATGACGGGAAAGTTAATTTATTACGAAACTCGACACCAAAATCGGTCCCCTTGTATCACTGGCTGATGTGAACGTTGATAATATTATAATATTAGGTATCTGACGGCGAGGATTCTTATTTCAATTACGGTGACATTTTAAGCGAAATCAGTATCTCTCATAAAATTGTACTTCTTTCTGATAAGTTCATCTACTATCCCAAATTAACCGAACTCTCAAAATCTTTTGAACAAGGCGTAATACAGCTTTCAAAAACTTTAAATTACAGTGTAAACTCTTTATAACGTCACTCGATTTAACGACAAACTCCTTAAAACGTCGAACTTGTTTGACTTTAGTTGGTTTACATTGTTTTCTATACAATATTACACTCTATATAGCGTCACGCTCACTCTATTTAGCGACAACAATGCGGCATTACAAATCATTGAGCAGTACTTTCTAAGATGCAGAAATAGATAAGAACTGCAGCTGTGTACGTTGTTGAAGAAGACGATCCTGTCCCTCCACCAAGCATCAAACAAGCACTTGATGCAGCGAAACTATTAAAAAAATACTTTCTATATAATCAAATTGATCCAGCGGTATCTCAAGGTATGAGTAAGATACGTAACAAAATACAATTAAAATATTGGAGCAGCAAAAAACATCAGACGAAGATAACAGGCTATACGCAATGTATGAATAATAATGTTCGTGTGCAAAATGTNTAAAAAAAACAAACTAATCATAACAAAAACAAAGGCTCGATGATACAATGATACAAGTTTGGACTTGTCTCAAAATGTATGTACTTACAATCTTTCTGTCTCATTCTCTCTGCAACTTCGAATTGTCGAGTGTTTCATGGCGATCAGTTCGAATTAGCGCGTCGTTTTGTTACGTAGCAATGATTTTTTTTCGTTCGAATTACCAAGTGCATAAAAATGTATTGATTCAGTTCGAAATATAAAGAGATTTTGTAGGGAACTGGTGATAACTTTGAATTATAGAAAGGTTCGAATTATCGCAGGTTTGAATTAACGAGAGTCGACTGTACTTGCATTTGAAATTCAAATACAAAATAAAAAACACCTATTTTGATCTGGTATTTCAATACTTTTTTGAGAAAAGCATTTTGTATTTTATTTAAAATACTTTTCCAAACGTATTTTCTATTAGTAAAATGGAAAATACGTTTTTGCCGTTAAAAGTTTTGCTAATATCTCCGATCAAACATTATATAAAATGATGAACGAAAGCTGCTCACTTTGGCTATTGAAGGTATTAGAAGTTTAAAAGGGGGACAAACAGACATTCAATGAATGTCTTCTAATTCTTTAACTGAAGAGAGCCCAAAAAATTCCAAACTCCTTGAAATTGGATAATTTAAAATATTGGATCGATATAGTTTTCCGGGTTCAATGTCATTGTCTATGGAATTTCGAAGTTCCAAAGTGATATATGAGCACCTGCCAAATCACCACTTACCGTACCTATAGCAAGGAACTACGAAATTTACAATTTCCGACAAAACAGCCCGCAAAAAAATTACACACACACACACACACCTGATGTAAATGTAAACGTGTTTAAATAGACTTTGATACACATATTCTCCGAAAGTAGTCCTGTAATAGTTCTCTCTTTCCTCAATAGAGGTGACTGAATATGTCAGATCCCAATACCTACCACGCGAGCAGCCAATAAAATCTAGGCACATGATACTACTATCTGTTCCGTTCTACTAATTCATACTGATTGTCTACATTATTCCAATTTCTTGATTACTTTTGATATATCCATTTATAATTTGATTATCTAATGAAACTATATGAGAGTGTTAAGTTCTTTTTTTTATTATTAAATTCTATCAAGATTCAAACGGTTAGATGGATTTCTTTTTCGTGAAATATTTAAACGAGCGGATAAGGGAAAAACCTACAACGATATACCGAGAGAGCCAGTGAAATGAACAAGTCAAGAGAAAGGCCCGGAGGATACGAAAAGGGAAAGGTCCCATTGGACTTAATTTAGTTGCAAAATAAACCTGGTCACCAAATATCCGTTCATATTTCAAGAAGCGAAAATTCGAAAAGAGAAAGCTCACAAGTCGCGAGCTGTTACACCACGATGCCGGTCGGCAATATAAACTTTTCTTATTTTTGTCCCCCAGAATGAAATTTTAACACCTAATCTTGGAAAGCAATTTGTTCAGAGTTGAATAAGTTAAATTATAATTAGTTTTACAGACCGAAGCGTTTTTGTTATTTCAGCTGAAGACGCGTCCCGGATGTTCTTCTTCTTCTTCTAACGTCTTCATCTTTCTTCAGTCGTTCCCGTTCTCGTTCTTGTTTTTCTCACTTCCTCATAACAACCCGCGACGACAAGTTTATTTTAAAGTTTCGCAGACTTTGCGACATTGTTCGAGGGAATGAGATATAATCTGACGTGTGAATTAGATCGTTTAAGGAATTGGATGGCGAAACACGGAGCCAACAAAAAGACGTTCTATCCCGGGGAGACGTTCCCGACAACATTTCACTCCTCTTATCAAACTTACACGCGCGATACAAACTAACGTTCTTGTTTCTACATCTATCCAGTCTGGAAATCAAAAGACAAAACATAGGAAATTATTGAAATAATTTTATGTGCCGCTTTCTCTTGATGAATTTTACTTCAAAATACTTACTCTCAAAATATAAAACCAGCAGTAATGGCAAAAAAAATTAAAAGTATTGTAGCGAGTGAGTGAGTAGTGTGTCGTACCTGCGTTCTGAGAAAGCAGTTACAAAGAAAAAATAAACTATCCGGATGTTTCCAGAAGGTTTCCGAAAGTAAACAAAAGAGTATTTAAAAGAAAAGACGATCGCCGAGAAAAGTAGAAATAAATTGTCCGTTACAGAAGTGAATACAGAAATAAATTGACAGTGATAGCAGTGAAATAAATAGCGCAGTGAATAGTGATATATCAACAGTAGTGTAAATAAATAGAAAAATTCATAACCTAAGTTTAGTAATAATTTAATAGTGTTTTTAAATTCTTTAATAATTAGTGTAAATAAATAGTTTTTGTCGTTATCAATCCTAGAAGTTAATTTTGTTAAACCCACGAACATGATAGATGTTCGGCTCGATGGACCACAAAATTTTTAGAAATGCGAATATAGCATTCAGTGTAACGTAAAATCGGAAAGAATTCATTTCAATTAATTACTCACGGCTTCTTTCTTCCCTCCCTCTGCCTTCTTTTTCTGCTATTTAAACAGTATTAATTGCATGTCAACGTGATCAGGACAACAGTATAATTTCTAATCAGATTCGACATTTACCGACAGGACGTCGTGTCGTACAGCGGAATAGCGGACAACCGTTCGCCCTTTTTTCCCCGATAACGTGTAAGGAATGCACCCTCATCGACACACCCCAAAATGCTAAACCTACATAAATAGGCACCTGTTCGTACATTTGTTGCCACTCACGTCGTTATTCTCTTTCGGATCAGCGAATGTTTAACCAAGTGCTCGACGATATCCTACAAGCTTTATTCACCTTTTGAAGTCATCTAGCGTAAGATGGGTAAGCTTTGGCAACCAACTTACTGTATAACTCATGCTACTTGCTGCCTGCCACACTGACGTATCTATACAAAAATTTGTTCAAAACCAGTGGCGTACCTAATTATAGGTAAGTTGAGACAAAAAAGGCCAGACCCTGACATTATTCAAACTGGGAAAAAACTTAAACTTTTGGGTTGCTCAGAGATAATTTTTGGAGAATTTTAGAGTTAATATGACATGTTTCAATTTTGTATATGAAACTAAACAATAGTTTCTACGAATAATTAATTGTTTCAGCCTTTAATTTATGGAATTCGAGATTCATATTGAATATTAAAATAATTAATTAAATAATTCACAAACCACTGAATATTTTTTCAATCATGGCAAGTGTTTAACCCTACCAGCGGGCATTTTCAGAAGAAGTGATGATTTTAGTATCACATTTTAAGTTATAAAAGGACAAAAGGACGTGTGGGTGTACTACAAGCTTAAGATTCGTTGTTATAAATGTCAAACATAAAAATTTCATGAAATTGGGGCCGCCTGAAGTCGAAATCACACCAAATTGTGCCACTATATTTTACCTAACGTAAATAAAACAAAAAAAATATTGCAGCGGTCGGGAATCGACCTCGGGCTGTAACTGATTTTAGACAAAACATCCTTATACTTATTCTTCGATTTTTAATTAAATAAATATTGCTTCACAATGTTGTTTATGTTTTGTTTTATTTTTTTATCTTTCAGTGATTACAATAGAAGCAGAAACTGCATCAACGCAAAGTCGTAATGAACATTTTTAACATTTGTTTGCGTTCTACATTTATAAAATTTTTATTCCCATATGAACATAAAATGAATAAATACGTACACTGCTCATAGTGTCTGTCATATCGGCCGTATTTTACATATTAATGTAATTAAACAATCATGTTTCTCAATCCACTCATACTCCAAAGATTTTATCAAAACAATCTGGCAAGAGGAGGCAATAAGAGCATTAATTGCGAAAGGGAATAATAGAAATGCTCTTGAAACATTAATGGTAACTCGATTAAGTAGCAAACAGTTTTTGCTTCGGCTCATGAGTCGTCACCGTAAAAAGCGAGCGCGAACGCGAACGCCGGGCGTATACGTTGGGTACGGAGCCGTAGTCAGTCGGGCTGCAAATCTATTCATATTAAATGAAGCCCACTAGCTGCGGCAGCGCTTTTCCTTGAATAAATAAAGAACTTTTATACTCCCAGGCGCCATTGCCGATGTGCCAGGGTTTTGACGGCCCGCTCATAATGCCGTTCATCCACTATTTACTGCATATTACCCAAATAATTTCCAAAACGTCCTTATTTTCATATTCTAAACGCGATTGGCAGAATATTGCATAACACTCGCGGCCATTAGTACAAAAATTACACTTTGAAAAGTACTTTATAAAAAATGTACAAAGGTTTTTACATTTGTAAATTCATTATCACTAATACTAAAGTGACCATACGTCCCGGATTTCCACCTTGCGTCCCGGATTTTTCTAGAAGCAATATTTGTCCCGGATTCAGGTTTTTTGTCCCGGATTGTCCCGAATTTTTGAAAAGGTTCTTATTTTCAATATTTATTTTAAATATATTTCAACTAGAATTATTTTTACAAAATTTGAACCGAAAAAATTGTGCATATCAAAATACGCGGCACGCTTTAAACCACTTGAAGCATACAGTGAACTCTCGATTCTGCGAATCCCCTTCCACCTAACGTTCAGAGACACGATTATAAATATGAAGAGATCTCCTTAGCCATCAGGTTTTTTCAGCTTNAAATTATTAAAAAAATCATATTTAAGTAATTTAACTTAACTACCCTGTCCCGGATTTGAAATAAAAAAATATGGCCACCTTACTAATACGGATCTCCACAACTTTCTATCCTGAGCTAATTTTGACATTTCCCTGACACTAGAACATCACATATCCTTAACTATTTGTGAAGAGTAATTTAATCTAGATCTACTTCTACTCCTCTTAACTCCTCTTTCTGCTTCTAATATGTCTTTAACTAGCCCTTCTTACCTGAGAAGGTGTCCTACCAACCTATCCTGCCTATTGTTTTCTTACTCTTCTAATAATATCTCATTTTTCCGTAAGACCACATTTTGAATGCTTTTAACCTTTTCTTTTCCACCACATCTACGTTTTGCACCCGTACAGAACGTGTTCCAAACACCTTCAACAGTCATTTTCGAATTTCTATATAAATTAACCGTTCGCGGGCATAGAAGTGACTTAATTCTTTCTGTTGAAGGCGATTCGACCCTGCGCAATAGTTTGTTTTATATTTTTATTTGTCCTTCCATCCTGAATTTTCAAAAGTACGTAGTGGTCTGCAAAGCGAAGGCACTGTTTTCTTTTCAAAAATTAACACTATTATTTTACATAATACATTTTTTACTCAATACTGGATTCCCTTTCTTTTACGTTTAAGATTTTGTTGCGATATTATTACGATGATATCGAGTAAATTATTTAATTTCCATTTCTCTGTACTCTCCCCTTTTTCAAGTAGTTTTACAGACATTTGATGCTTATTGAAACGAAGGTCAAGTACCTATAATGGGGTTCACTAATCACGTGTACAACGTGGCAAAATTGGTAGCAGATGCTACATAGATGGTCCGTTTGCATTAATTCCTGCCAAATCCGACACCGATAGATAAGCTTTAATGAGAACAAACCCCATCCCCACCCACATCCATACCCGTAGCTCCGTCCCGATATGATGCGCTCTTGTCTATATGTAGTTTGCGATCATAAGCGGTTTTGTATCGCGGTAATGAGCTAAGGGAAGATCACTATTAATATTATTTGGGCGACACTTTGCGAGGCATTAATGAAGTCCCCGGTGGGGTATTGTCGACGCGTCATATTTTAACCAAGTCCGCCGGGACGCCACGTCATCCGATAAATTGGTTCGGCGGCGCCGTTGTCGTCAACTACCGACCGACGCTCGTCGCGTTACATCGAGATGCCGACGCCTTTTGTACAAGAGACAGCGGGCGGTAAAAAGCGACCAATTTGACGGTACGACGACAAGGACGATGCGGCGCGACAGATACCATGTTAACGCGATTCGTTGGCTTATGGTGTTTAAAAGAACAACCTGGGCGGAAACCGGGAAAGCCAACTTTTACACTTATCTTACCTTATCGCAACGCTTCTTTTATAACTGTTTTCATACGATTAAGGTCAATTACTTCATATTAATATTAAATTAAAGAATGACATTATTGTTACATGGAGATCTATATATATATATAAAATAAAGTCGTCTTAGTTACACCATTTATAACTCAAGAACGGCTGAACCGATTTGACTGAAAATTGGTGGGAAGGTAGCTTACAACCGGGAGAAGGACATAGGATACTTTTTATCACGTTCCACGGGAAAAACGTGGTATATGTAAACGCAACTGACATGGAATGACAAAACGAAATTGACAGCAAAACGAAAAATTTATAAATCAAATCATCAGTCTAGCCGTTCATTTGTTAAAAATGGTATAACAAAACGCAACTGACAGCTAAACGTAATGCTGTCTAGGTTAAGTATGGTGTTTTATTTATAGTCAGATTTATCTGAAACTTGGCTTTAATATGCTTTTTCATATAAAATTAGTGATGTACATACCTATTTCAACATTTTACAAAATTCTACTTCTTTAGGAAGCTGAAAGGGGTTTGCAAAAATTGCATGTTTGTTTTTGGTTCGATTTACTTGAAATTGGTTAAAAAATTCAATCTTTGTTGGGGGGGATGAGTGATGAAGAGGAGTTGCAATGTTTAAATGGAACATATATTATTTGTGGTCAGATTTACTTGAAACTTTGTTTTAATGGTCTCTCATTTAATTTCTGAAAGATCTATATCGACAATTTAAAAAAGGGAAAGATGTTTCAATTTTTGTTTGGGACATATTTTATTTATGGTTGAATTTACTTGAAAGGTGGTATATTTGCTGTTTGATATTATTAATCAAATGAAAAGAGGTTGCAACGTTTCCGTGGGGTATATTTTATTTGTACTCGGATTTACTCGAAGGATGCTCATTGCTGAAGTTAAGCAAATACGTGTTTTGGCAATTTTTAAAAATCAACCCTTAAGGATGAAATGTTGTTGCTACGTTTGTATTTGAAAGATGGCGATATTACACAAAATTAAAACGTTGTAAGGGTGAATTGGGAGCTAAAAGGTTTTACGGAGAAAGAATATTAATTTCTGCGAGCGAAGCCGCGGGGAAAACCTAGTTAATTGATATATACGATTATTTCGCGAATTATGTTTTATACATGTGTGTACAAATCAAATAAAAGTACCTTTCAAAAATACCCATATATTTTTGACAGCTAAACCTTAAATAAATCGTCTTATTGCTTACCTTAATATGCTAGATTAATGTTTGGGCAATAATTTTTTCACACTACTACTAGCGTTCATAAAACACCAATCCTTACACAATAACCGCAAAAGCATGTTCGGCATGATCCGTAATGTTATAAACTTGCAATTACAATAACTATCATGTAAACGTGATGACAAACAAAGTAACTGACAAACATAACCTCATTCGTAATGAGTTCGAAATGTCACTGCTGCTGCAAAAATCCATTTTCGGCGTACAGTTTGAAGTCACTATTTCTTTATCAACAACCGAAAGACCATGAAAAAGGAAAGCGGGGATAAAAACGTGTCACGCTATTTCACGTGCAATGGGGTTAACGCGACTCATATTAGATTTGTGTACTCTGTGGACGACGTCGCGCAACGTGACTTGCCCAGTTACAAGCCAACCCATTGCCACCAAGTGTACAATTCCGACGAAACAATATTCGGATATCGCAGTTTGTCCGTCGATATTTACTACAACGCACTCACGATGAACTGTTTACTCGACATTCGATATTTGAAGAAAGTGAAAGAAGACGCTCATACAAAAGCAGACAACATAGAGAAGATGCTGAGTCCTTGGTTACCGAAGGGATATACTAAAGATAAGAAAAAATTCGTAACAAAAATGCAAAAACAGAACTCTAAGTTGCTAGGAGTCGTTCGAGAGAGTTTTCGAAAAAATATAGCTGGCCGAGGAAGATGCGACTTCAAAATTACAGAAATTGATACAAACGACCCGGATTTTCGGGATTTACATCAAAGATTCCAGAGTGTTATAGTTTGGTACATTGATGCCGCGAGTTTCATAGATCTCAGTGATCCCAAGTGGTTGATCTTCTACCTGTACGAGTACAGAAATCGTGAATATTATCCAGTGGGATTTTGCACGATCTATCAGTTCTACAAACATCCTGGAAAGATAAGAGCACGAATTTCGCAATTCCTGATTCTGCCTTCACATCAAAGGGCAGGATTGGGAACAAGACTTCTCAAAGCAGTGTATAGAACATTTTGGGAACGACAAAATATCGCAGACATAACAGTGGAAGATCCATCCCTGGGATTCCAACGGATGAGGGACATTGTGGACTGTAACCTGTTGTGTGAACTTTACCAATTTAGCAATTTGTACGTGTTGAAGCACACGTTTTGTAGAAATACCGCCGAAAGTGCCGAAAACAGGTACAAGATATGCTTTCAACAGTGTAGAAGGATCTATGAGATATTGAATTTGTGTTACGCGGGTAATAGGCCCAAATTTTTAACGGAATGGTGTAGAAGAGTTAAGCAAAGACTGAAATGGCCATACGAGCGAGACATGCGCGTTTTTAAAAGGAAAAATTTCGGTTTTTACCACAAATCTTTACTGAATCAGAGACCGCTCTATGCGAAACCGTCAGAAGTTATCGACAAGCAGTTTAAGAAGTATCTTGATGAGATATTTCCAATTGTACTCAAATTAGAGAAGATGAACGGGGGTGAAGTTGTTAAGTATCCAAGTGTAGTAAGAAGAATCTGGACTAGAATGCTGTAAACTGATTATGGGAATCAATACATATTTACAATTTCTTTTCGTTTTTACACATGTGTAGAATTTTATTATAAATAATTTATGATTACGATAAAAAGACATAACTAGAGTGTAATGCACAAGTATTATCTAATAATAAAACGTGCAGAGTTTTTTGCCTATTTTTTCCAAAGATCCAATTTTTGATGCTTGAATCAAATGAAATAAAATTGTGTATCTCGTAATGACCATACCGTCTGCCGATAGTATTAACAGGAGGTAGACAGTTTGGTTTCAGTATGGATGTCAATTTGTCAAAAATTCGACGATCTCCTCATGATTACACCATAAATCAGGAACCAGACAATTTGGTATATTGTCATAGTTTCCGTATCAGTTTGAATTCGTTAAAAATTCAATGATCTCGTCATGACTACACCACAAATCAAGTGACATACAGTTTGGTATATTGTAATCGTATTGGTATTGGTTTGAATTCGTCAGAAATTCGACGATCCCTAACCCTAAATTAGAAGGCAGATCGTTTGGTATATTGTAATAACTTTGGTATCGGTTTGAATTAGTCAAAAATTCAATGATCGTCATGACTACACCACAAATCAAGTGACATACAGTTTGGTATATTGTAATCGTATTGGTATTGGTTTGAATTCGTCAGAAATTCGACGATCCCTAACCCTAAATTAGAAGGCAGATCGTTTGGTATATTCTAATAACTTTGGTATCGGTTTGAATTAGTCAAAAATTCAATGATCTCATCATGACTACATCGCAAACCAGGTGACATACACTTTGATATATTGTAATCGTATTGGTGTCGGTTTGAATTCGTCAAAAACTCGACGATCTCGTCATGATTACACATTCCGTCGATCGTCAAAATTTTGGAAAGTTGAAATTGATATCGAAGCCGTATAAGGTATAACAAATAAACATGTCTGCCTCGTAGTTTATATCATCTCGCTGATAAATATAACCTGCCTATTTTATGGGCAGACGGTATTTAAGTATTATGGATCGATTTGATTTAAGCAACAGAATTTTGGATCATCGGAAACCGCCAGACAATAACTGAGGGTCGAACTAATTTCTTTTTTCAATTTTCCTTTTTAAAAAAAGGACAGACGGTATAAAGTACGTGAGACATCTCTTATACAAATAGATAATGGGTTTGACCAAGTTTATAAAATAAAATTCAACAGTCCTGCATACGATTTTATTGCAGTTTAATAAATAATTTTTTGTTTTACGATATGATTATGTCAAATGTAAAAGGTCAAATCGTTAATAATTACGCAATTACAAAACAAATAGATGTTATTAGCTGGGTAATAACGGTATACAATTGTTTAGCGTGTCGACTAGGATCCCGCAGGACCCTGGGGTGTACTGTACGTAATTTATTAATAGATGGCATTAGAGTCACCATGCGTATGTCATTTATTTCGTCCATTGTTGTTCCGAACAAAAGAACGGGGAAGAACCTTATTACCGCCACCGTTACTACTGCTGGTTTAATAATGTGTAGCTGATCGTCCTGGATACGCACACAAACACAAATACCGTATCCCTTACTATTCGATTCGATCCGATTGATGCATGGATTAGGCTCCCTAATTGCGTTTTGTCGACATTATTTACGTTAATCATCGGCAAGTCTAACGTTTATGTAGACCCGTTTAAACTGTATTTATATAAATACTTTTGCAAAACCACAGGCCCGTTCGAAAAAAAAATTAATTTGTAAACCAAAATAAATTTGTATTTTAAAAAAAGGTATAGCAGGGTAAGAGATCAAAATCGGCCTCTAAAGGAACGTAAATATCTTAATGGGCTTTTAAAAGGCCATATTGAAATATAGTCCTTGCTAAGTTTTTAGCCCCTTTCTAAATTGAAAGAAATATAGGTACAGGCCGGACGAAGGAAGCTGGCGAACGGTCGCGCAGGTATTTGCCCATTTATGACCTATTTGGGTAAGTCACTCGAAACCGATACACAAATAAGCTTTCATCTAAAGCTTTATACATAAAACTGCCTACTTTTGCCACCGCGCATCCAGGCCATTTTAAAATTTCCGCCAGCTTCCAGCGTCAGGCCTGTACACAATTTAACTTCAAAGAATCTGAAAAAATTATGGCGTTATAGTTTTATATCAAGGTCTGTAATTTTTTGCAGTCAAGAAAAGTTTTCAATTTTTTATTGAATTTTTAGGTAATGAAACCAAAAGTTGACTACCTTTTGAAATACACATTTGGCTGATATAAGTCCCAAAAACAAGTTTAAAATCCTCTAGAAACACAATAATAAAGAAAATGAAGTGTATTTGTTTGAAATTTTTATCTATTCTTAGATTGAAAGATTTCTTATCATATTTTGTGTTCACATTTTTGAAGGTGCTGCAGATTAAAATCGTTATTCGCAAAAAAAACAATAAAAGATGTATTTTAGTTGCTGGCCAATTTATGGGTCTCTAACCAAAATATTTGAAAAAAGTCATAGACATTAAAATAAATTAAATCTAAAATAAATCTGATGGTACTATAAACTTAACAGGGAGTATATTTCAATATGACCTTTTGATTACAGATAAGAATATTGGGTGCAGGTTTTGACCTATTATCCTGTATAAGGAAAAATGTTATTAGGCAAGCAGGCAATATCTCACATTATAAATTGAAGCGAATATGTTTTGGTTAAGTATACTGAATAGGGAAAACAGGGTGTTTGGAGTATATTGTTGCTTTATCTTTCGTCTTTGTATCGAATTCATAGCCACGAGCGCTCTCAGCTTGCGGTTGCAATTCCTCCGGCGAACCTTTTATAAATTCCCACTCAGTCGAAGCCGCCGCTAGTGCATGTCGGGAATTAATTCAACGACAAAGACGACTACTTTCCTAATGGTGATTCTTTCCTGTTTATGCATATACATATACCCCCATCTAGGGATTCGCCCCAATTCAAAAGGAATTGTCGCAAAGATACAAATTTAGAAAATATATAACGTATCCTACCTATAAAGGTAATAAAGAACCAATTACACCCAATTACACTGGGGCGGACAATTGTATATATTTTTTGTAGATATTTCTTAAGCATTCTTTTTCATTATTTTACTTCAAATTCATTTCATTTCAAATATTATTTCATTTCAATTTCTTATCTTGTAAATACTTTGGTTTCCTTTCAATCTAAACTCTATTGTTCTCTCAATCACTTTTACCCAGAATTCCAACTTCAACCATACCTGCATGCGCTCCCATACTAATATCTNTGTTCTAGTTTTAGGGAAATGCGAAGTTTAGCTCAGGATAGGAAAGAGTGGAGGTACGTGTCCAACCAGTCTTAGGACTGATGACCTTATGATGATGATTTCTTAAGCATTCTTTTTCATTATTTTACTTCAAATTCATTTCATTTCAAATATTATTTCAATTCATTTCAATTTTTTATCTTGTACATACTTTGGTTTCCTTTCAATCTAAACTATTGTTCTTTCAATCACTTTTACCTGGAAATCCAACTTCAACTATACCTGCATGCACTCCCATACTAATATCTGGTTTTACCCTTAATTGCTTTCTCTTGAACTCTATACTGCTTAATTCTACGTATTCCTACAAACTAGTGTCTTCACCCTCTCTCTCACTACTTTTTCTTCTAGAACCTTCTATCAAATCTACTAACAACCCTGTCCTATAAATACTCTCAAAAATTCATATCTCAACACAGTCTACCGTCTTCCGTCTACTGCTACCATTTGTAAGTGTTCCTGCTTTTATCTTCTCTGTTTTATTGTTGTTGTCTTTGTTATTGTTACTGTTTTGTTATCTTGTTCTTTTTGTCACTTTGTTCTCGTTTGTATGTTTCACTCCTTGTGCCTTTTTGTTACTTGTAATTTCGTTGTTATTGTTATAAATTGTTATTTGTTAATCTTAGTGTTTTCTTGGTATTTGATTAGTATTAAAACCAAAAGACACTAAAACACCATTTTTACTATCTTTACCATTAGTTATTTCTGATTGCCGATTTTAGGAAAGAGTGGACGTGCGTATCCAACCAGTCTTAGGACTGATGATGTCACATCCTCGCCGGGAAACGAACCCGGGACTGGTTTGAATGACAATAGGAACAACGACAAATCGTACTTCCTAGGTCACAGATCTGTCGAACTAATGTAATTATGTTAATACTATATATACGAAACATTTTGGCATTTAATAGTGGTTAATACCAAATATTAATGACAAATTCATTTTCAATTTTTTGGCAACTACCTCTGGCTGATGAGGGAGTCTAGTAGCTTAATAGTCAAAGCATTGGTGTGTAAAGCCAAAGGTCTCGGGTTCGATTTCCGCCCAGGGTGTGACAACAGCAACAAATTTTCGGTCATTAACTTGAGGTAGTTTATAATCGGTAAAAAAATAAAAATGAATTTCACATTAATATTTGATATTAACCACTATATTGAATGTCAAAGTATTTCATATATATAATGTAATTGTGAGATCCCGAGTACAAATGAAATAAGGGTAATCCTAATAGATATTCGGACCGGATCAGGCTCTAGTAGAGAAGCTGTATTAGGGGATATTTACGCTTGGATCCTGTCAGGTAGCAAAAGGGCTTCCGTATTACGAAAATCCTTGGTTATTCCTATAGGGTCCTAACTTGTTTTCCTTATCATAGTACTATATGGAACCCTAGGTAAATGTCTAAATGATGGGTTGGGGTAAGGGATCGAAAGAAGAGGTCTCCCCCACCACTGTACCATAAAAAGTTCGTGGCGATCTCACTCCCATAAAAAGTTGTGGGGGGTAGATGATGGCCCCCCACCCCCGAAGGAGGTAGGGGGGATCGAAAGAGGGTAGTCATGTAAGTAAAACCCCATAAAAAATTTGCGGCGGTATCATAAATACCCATAAAAAGTTATGGGGGTTGAAAGATGATTATTTTGACAATTTTCATACACTATAATTCAAATAAAATTAAATAAAAAAATTATTTTCAAGTGGGTGGAGGTGGGGGATTGAAAGAGGGTGGTCACTTGAACAAAACCCGATAACCTAACAAAACCTAACCTAACTTACCCTATTGATAAAGATATTTAAATAATGTTTTATATAACTTTCTCAATATTTTTATGTATTTTTCATTAGTTTTACCTTTGAATATTGTTTAAGAATGACTATATAAATATTTACATGCCTAGAAATGTATAAAAATTGGCATATTTATTAACTTT
>NW_020442313.1:312881-314738 GCF_000699045.2 Agrilus planipennis
GAGACGTTGCTTCGGACATGTAACGACGCTCATCGTAGCAACGTCTCGACTATTGTTTTGCATTATTTGTACTACCAAACACTATTTACTTTTAGTAATAATAAAATAAGGACGAAAGGTACATTTTAAATTGAAATTAGGTAAGGAACTATATGCGATCGCTCACTGTAATCGATTTTCATTAACCGCTCACAAATAAGCCTGTCATAACTCAAATATATTTAGTGTTTCTCTATTCACTATTTGTTAGAAACGACTTATTTGTATATATCGTGTAATATTGTAATGTTCGTGGGTTTAACTTTTAAGACTGCTAACGACAAAACTATTTATTTACACTAATTCTTAAAGAACTTAAAAACACTATTAAATTATTACTAAATTTAGGTGAATTATTCTATTTATTTACTTTCGACGATCGTCTCTTCCTTTAAATACTCTTTTGTTTTCTTTCGGGAACTTTCTCGAAACGTCCAGATCGATTAGTTTTTCTTTGAACTGTTTATGTGCTTTCCCAGAACGCAGGTACGACACACACATTTACAAATACGGCGCACATGAAGAAAGGCGCCCGCGGCTAGTCGGCGAATCGATAAGTCGTCCACGCACACGTATGCCCGATCGCACACAAACACGCTCGTGCTCGTTACAATATAATGCAATACTAATGTGTAATATAATAATACGGTCGAGAATCTGTCCAGTTTTCGTTATAATCGAAGTAGACATAATTTTGTATCACGCCAATTAACAATTGCTCATTTGTTAAGGAAAAAAAATTATCATTCCGACAGAAGGGCCCGTTATACTTAGGTTCACTACATCCAAACTCAATACTGTGGATTTCATTTATAACAACCTCGGTAGTGACGACTTTTGAGTATGGTAACGTTACACTTAAGTTCTTTTGAATTTAAAGCATACGTTCCTAGGAAATTCGGCTATAGTGATCACGGATGTAACGAATCATTTACGGATAACAAATTTCAAGAAATATTACAACTTCTGGACTTCGCGACGAAATCGTCGTTATAACCGATATCTGCTAAATAAACGATAGTTCTACCGTCGAAAATGATTTATTAAAAGCGGACCCTTATTACACTTGCACAAGAAATATATATGCAATGAAAATTCAACGTACCTACTACTTGGTAGTTTATATTTTTATGTCCTGTTTGTGGAACGAATTTTGATATGTCCTACTGCGATAATTTTATTTGTTACGATGCAAAATACAGTGCAAGCGTAATTTGATATTTAGAGGCATAACGACGTTATTATTGGTCTGGCGGTGGCAATGCAGTAGCGTAGAGAGTTATTATCACGGGCGATATACACGCACCCCCCATTATAACCCCCCTCTTTCAGTTCGTCCTTTTCGTCCTCTGTCCGTCCTTCGTTCGTCGTTCGTCACCACATCGCATCGCCTCGCACCGTAACGCATAGAGCACCTACCAACAACGTGCTCTGTGTGTGCCCTCGGTATAATTCAATTTCATGCTTGGATTTCCACCGATCATTTTATACCCGATGCCTCTGATCATTAATATCGCCGTTTATACGTAATAGGCTTATACTAAATAAGCTGGCGGAAAATTGTTTAAAATTTTCCACAACACCCCGTCCGATCGCCGTCAACTCTCCGCGATTTTCGTTCACGTCTTGTAATTATTGACAGTTTTCGAGTAATAAACAAATACTTTGTTAAATTATATATTGACCGTTCTGGTCCAACACCTTTTGCCATCTTTCTGGTAGTAGCATAATTCCACGCTCATAAAATTTTTGGTCTTTGCTGGCAAAAAACTGATCGAGGAGGTTTTTGACATCCTCATTTGAGGTGAAGGTTTTACC
>NW_020442313.1:314823-316516 GCF_000699045.2 Agrilus planipennis
ATAACCTAACCTAACCTACCCTATTGATAAAGATATTTAAATAATGTTTTATATAACTTTCTCAATATTTTTATGTATTTTCCATTAGTTTTACCTTTGAATATTGTTTAAGAATGACTATATAAATATTTACATGCCTAGAAATGTATAAAAATTGACATATTTATTAACTTTGAACACTCATAACTTTTTATGGGGGTGAGACCGCCACTAACTTTTTATGGTATAGTGTTGGAGGAGACCTCCTCTTTCGACCCCCCCCCCACTCCCACCCCCTTCGCAGGTGGGGGCCATCATCTAGACCTTTACCGAACCCTAATTTATCTCTGTCCGGCATTAACTAATTAACCGTATTGTAAACGTACCCCTAATTTATCGCAGTTCGGTCTCGACACTATTATTTTATTGTAATTCTTTTAAGAACGCGTTCCTAATTTATTCCATGCGGCACTGACACGTTCATTTAAAATTGTAATACAACTGGTACTATTCACCCATGAGGTGGGGAGTTTACAGGAGATTACATCTTTAAAAAAAACACGGTCTAGTTCTCATGACGTTAATATCTTTTCATTCCTTTTACTACCGTCGAGGATTTGAAAATGATGAGATAAGTTAAATGAAGATACGTGTATGTTTATGTCAAATTATAAAACGCAAATCAAAAATCCTATTACGAATCCTGAGAAATCCTGATTTGCAATCTGGTCTTTAGATACTCTAAAAAAGTTTCTACTTTGTGAAACATTTTGGGGAACAAGTAACAGCAACACAAATGTTCCTCAATGTTTCTTTGGTATTAGAAATCTAGCTTAGATGTCGAATAATTCTTTGGACAACAGAAAACTTGATTGGTTTTCTTCAAGATCTTTTCTGTCCAATTCAAGAAAAATGCAATAAATATCATCGATACATTTTTCATTACATGTATCAAGGATTCTTTCTTTTTTTGTCCTCAATTGATTATGCCACACGTGCTGGGCCCGCGTGTAGGAATCATCATTGATTTCATGTTAACATTTTTCAACCTTTTCACTAACTTTAATTATAGACGCATATGTAATTGTACTTAATGATACACGGTTACAGAGAGAGTTTAATACGTAGCAATTCGTAGATAAACTTGTGTGAAGTTGCCATATGGGTCCGGGTCGTTGGCGCCCTTAACTCGCCGATTAAACCGGATTGGATTAACTACAAAGGGTCCAGTGAGACAGTTGACAACTTTAAATTGCTTTCCATTGAGCGCCATTTAAATGTAAATGCCCGAGACTCAGTCAAAATATTAAGCAATTATCCCGATCGGGAGCTTCAATCGTCTACAGATTCACGCGCCGACGATTTCGAAATTCAATCAAAATATGGGAGAGACTGTTACGCGATCGGAGTAGGCTTCGGACATGTAACGACGCTCATCGTAGCAACGTCTCGACTATTGTTTTGCATTATTTGTACTACCAAACACTATTTACTTTTAGTAATAATAAAATAAGGACGAAAGGTACATTTTAAATTGAAATTAGGTAAGGAAGAGTAAGAAATGGTCTCGTAAATATTCAAATAAAATTTTCTTTAGGTATATTAAGATAAATAGAATTCATAACAGGCAAATTTACAGGCGTGCCCGCTTATAATAAATAATAAACTATATGCGATCGCTCACTGTAATCGATTTTCCTCTCACTACTTTTTC
>NW_020442313.1:318492-323434 GCF_000699045.2 Agrilus planipennis
GTTCACATCAACTAATGCCTTTATCGCGTCTTTATCAGCTTCAACCGGCCTTCCCGAACGTGGTGCATCTTCGACATCAAAATTGCCGGATCGAAATTTAGCGAACCAGTTCTGGTACTGGCGTACTGTCAACACACCTTCTTCATACACATCAATCAATTTCATTCTGGCTTGAACAGCATTTTTACCCTTTCTGTAGTAAAACAGTAAGATATGTCGAAAATGCTGCTTATCGCTCTCCATATTTAAAAGGGCACCAACCAAAAACTACTGCGTAGAATTAATTGGAATTTTTCACACATAAGCCTTGCTATATGAGCTCCCTGTGAAGTTGGGTGCAAAAGAATACAATTAAATCCTCTGTCGGGAAAAAACGAAATGACTTTCCGAACAACCCTATAGTACGTGTTAAAATAAACATTAGTGTGTTACGATTATTTTGTTTCTAAACATGGGCGCTCCTGGGTATCAAAAAAAGTCACCGACGTGAAACCTTAAACGCAGTATTAGCACCTTTCAAAAGCGGCAGCATCAGCAGTGGTATATTAGTAGTCTCTTCTTCCTTGGGTTTCTTGAAAATCGTTTCGTTTTGGATGCTTGCGTCGGACACTTTGAAATTGCCAGATGTTAATTCGAATCAGAGAACCCGTCTGGCAGTCTTTTGATATTTAATACCTCGAATTCTAAAACGTCTTCGCGACCGTATGGAAATGAACATAGTAAAAGACACTTCGCAATGTCATCTCGGAAAGCAAAGTATAAAAACACTTACGCTATTTACTAGAAAAGACATGCGAAGAGAAAGACCGTAACTGATTTGCCGCAATTTGTCCAGTTACTTGGCAATAATAATAAAACTGGCTGACATCTGGATCAGTTTTATTTTCTTTTTCGGTTGTTTTATATCCTAAAGCTAACGGGAGCGTGTTTTCTAAATATGTGCAAAATTGAAGCTACACGAACTTCAAGAAGTTCAATAAAATTTTAATAACAGGCGATCTCAGTTAAAGGTGGTGCATTAGTCATGATGTCTATTCGTTTATTGGTAAATAAAAATTATTTTCAATCACTGGGGGTTTATAATTTCACTATGATCAAAAATATAAATTGTTTTGGTTGACAAATATATTTTATAAAAAAACTCAAAATACGTATCTTCAAAACTGCATATAAATTATAAAGAAAAAATCGGTTGTCTGTAAAGCCGGTTTACTGACGATAGTTGAACGTGACAACGTCATAAGAAAATACTGATGGAATGGTTTCATTTTTCAAAAGAAAATTTTAATTTTATTTGTTTGATAGATATTTTGTATGGATATAGAGAAGGAGGTAAATGGAAATGTATTATTGTACAGCAGCTGTCCACGCGGACGCATCGCTCACTCAAGTAGGAGAGAGACAGATGTCGAACGCCTCTTTGTCGCTCTTTCCGCGCTCTCGTTTGCACTTCAAGCCTTAAATGGAACGCCTCAAAGCGAGGTAACGCCGCATGAGTCATGTTTTTTCGTGCGTGCAGCCGGCTCCATCGAATTATAAGACGTTGTCACGTCAAAATTAATGCAAATTTGTCCTTCGATATGGACTACCTAAGATTATTGAAGGACTTAATAGTAAGCGTGTCAGACACGGAACTCCAAAAATTGACTTGACCAGTATTTCCTTCCTGGGGATACACATGAAGTATACTTTTAACACACACATCTCGCCTAAAGTTTGAAACCAATAAAATTGAAAATTGCCAACAATTTAATATCAAAGCATTAAACAAATTTTCACTGATAAAGTTTTAAGTGACGAAAGAAAAAACAGCGCTTTCTACGAATATTTTATTATTTACAGGATTTCTTTACATTATAAGTTCCTATCAGTTATGTACCTAAGCATAATTTATTATACACAAAATTTCATCTAAATACATCTCTAAAACGGTAACGTTACACTTGATAATAATGTTTTAATAAACGATATTCCTTTGGAGCATGGAAGCCTAGCACTGTTGCAGTTAAAAATGAAAAAGTTGTAAAAAAATATTTGTAACAGCTACAGACAGTACTCCTTCAATTTTATTAGTGCCTGTGGCCGCGGCAGCCTGCGTGAATCATACATATAATATTATGTATATTTGATATGCATTTTATGAGTTATTATTTGAGTATTTTATTCAACATTAACAAAATACTATAATGTAAAGTATACGTAAAGCGTTGGAGATGAATAAAGAATAAACATATCTATAGTGGGACTATTGAAAACTAGTTAAATATTTGGCAATTCCCTTTAACCCTTTTTAGTTGTCGTTTTCACCATAAGTTACAGGTACAATTTTTCTAGTTCTTCATTGTCTAAACTATAGGTACTACCGATTAAATTTCGCATATCTTGTACAAAAAGTGACAGAGGCAGTAAATAAAACGAAAAAAAAAATGATTCTGATTTATTAAATGTTTGTGTGAAGATGAAGACAAAAATGTGTGCAAGGGAAGAAACATTAGGGATGAGCGAATATAAAAATAGTAGATGAGAAATTAGAAGAAGTGGCTGATTTTTGATATCTAGGAAGTCAGATAACTCAGAATGAAAGCAGCAGTAGAGATATAAAACATCTCTATTTCCGCGAACGGTTAATTTAGAAATTCGAAAAAGATTGTTAAAGGTATTTCTGGAGTGCGGCGACCCTAGTCAAAAATTCTCAGTCTTTCAGCGTCTCTGACAGCGTCTCTCACAGTATTTCACAGTCTCTCAGTTATTGCCTAGGTGTTTTTATGGATCTCTCACAGTCTCTGTACGAGAGACTCGAACGATAAAATTGTTAATTCAGAGATTCGAGTCTCTCACAGAGAGACTGAATGAATAAAACTGAAAAATTGAGAGACTCGAGTCTCTCGTAGAAAGACTGGGATCTCTGAAATATGTTGAACTTCGAAAATTTTAACCATGTCTATCGAGACACCACTTATTGAGAGATTCGAGTCTCTCTTTCAGAGACTGGATACGAAATGAGGATCTCTCCATGAGCGACTCGAGTCTCCCCTTCAGAGACGCTAAACAGTGTTTTTGACAGCCTCTTGACAGTCTCTCTCTCAGCGCCAGCAGAGAGACTCGACGAGAGACGGAGTCTCGAGTCTCGCTTTCAGAGACTCTGAGAGACTGAACATTTTTATCTCGGGAATGTACGGGTGCGAAGCATGGACGGTGGGCGCGGCGAAAAAAAAAATGTTAGAAGCATTCGAAATGTAGTGTTAGAGGCGAATGATGAGGATACCGTGGATAGAGAAGGTGACAAATGAACAGGTATTGGACAGAATAGGAGAACAGAAGCTCTATGGAAGTCAAAAAATGAATAGGCGAGATAGGTTGATAGGACACCTTCTCAGGCATGAAGGTCTAGCCAGAGACATATTAAAGGCAGGAACGGGGGTTAGGAGGGGTAGAGGTAGACCTAGATTATATTATTGCTCGCAAATAGTTAAGGATGTGGGTTGTTCTAGTTTTAGGGAAATGCGAGAACTGGTTCAAGATAGGAAAGAGTGAGTGAGTTAATGATGATTATCAATGTCTAAATTATAAGTACTACCGATTAAATTTCGCGTATCTTGCACAAAAAACAACAGAGGTAGTAAATAAAACGAGAAAAAATAAGAATGTCAACTTGTAATTTATTTCATTTCATGTAAATTCTGGTAGGTACTGATATTTGTGTAAAAAATTTGGTATTTTCGCTTTGGTTCCATGCAATAATAATAATAATAATAATAATTTCATCAGTCGTCATTTTCATTCTATTCAAGGGGAAAATGTCCTTTTTCAAGAGCCCAAGTTGTGCGCGTGATTCGTCAAATGAAAGTACGGACTGTATCCTCCAGAGCTGGTTGTCTGGAGCGGGTACACGCTACCGTATGGCATATGGTGGGCATAAAGAAGCCCCGTGTGTGTATGGTGACTAGAAAAACCGCCGAAACCTGCAGTCGATCCGACATTAGGAGGTGGAACGGTCGGTGAATTGACGTCCATGCCAGGATTTTGCTTTTTCCATTTCGTCCTTCTGTTTTGGAACCATATTTTCACTTGCGTTTCGGTTAGACTTAAGCTAAGTGCCAAATTCAGTCGTTCGCATACGCTCAGGTAACGGGTAGTTTTGAATTTGTTCTCCAACGCGACCAACTGTTCGTAAGTAAACGCGGTCCGGGCTCTTCGGGGTTTTCCCGTGTTTTGCGACTTCGAATCGCTCTTTTTCTTTTTTGAGCTTGGATCTTTAATGTCTTCGCTAACGTCGCTTTGGATTTCGTCATCTTCATCCGACTGATGCTCCTTTCCTGAAAGAAACCCTGTTTCAAAAATTGAAGAAAATATATTTGTGATGAGATAGGTACCTAAAAAACAAAACAAAACAAAGGTAGAAGCGAATTGGAAATTTGATGCATTTTTGATTTAAAGGATTAGTATCATCAATAATAAAATCGTCTCATGTATTAGACAGTGGTTCAAAATTGAAAACTCATCTCACCGAAGTAAAAGCACTTCTAGACCTCGGCCATCAAATTCATCATGCAGGCAACGTTGGTCGTGAAAACCTAATAGTTCTTTTTCATCAGTTTATCAGTATTAAAAAAAAGAATTTTTGAGCGTTTAAGATAATATTATCTGATATACTTATGCTCTTCTACGCAAGGCATGATGAAGTTAGCTAGTTGAGTATAAAATAGCTGCTGCGGAAGCTTTTCGTTTTTGTCAGTTAATATACGAGGGTGGATTGATAAGTTTCCGGCCTAACCAAGAGATGACGCCACTAGGCCTACCTTGAGGTGACATTCTATAGTACCATCCTTGGATAGCTTGTAGCTATAGTTTCAGCCCGATCTCCTTGCTAGTGTAGGTTTGACAGCACGCTGAACAAGACGCCTCTGTGGTTTTCGTAAAAATGGAAAAGCAGGAAAATCGT
>NW_020442313.1:324882-338052 GCF_000699045.2 Agrilus planipennis
TGATTTTAATTCTTAATGTTTCACGTACGGAACAATCTGATTTCCCAAATCTGTTCAAAGTAGTGTCAGTTTTGCTGTCCGTTCCGGCTACTTCAGCATTTATAGAAAGAGTATTCACTGTTATGAACGCAAAGTGGAGGGACGATAGGAATAAAGCTTCATTAAAACTAATTAAAAATGAACTTTTAGTTTACTTAAATCTTTGTTTGCCATGTTTAGAGGGTATTAATGTATTTAAGAGCGGCAGCAAAAATACTTTATTTTTATGCTGAGTACTTTCTCTTTTGAACCATTTAGTCGAGAAATACTTTATGTAAAGCCTGAAAAGGTGGCAACCCTAATTGCGATGTTCTTGACCTAAACAATATGGTGAATTTATGGATAAAACTTAAACACAGGCTAATTCGGTATTAACCTATTGTATTAGGTATTTCTTTTATTAATATCAATATCTACTTTAAGAAAGTTTTTCGGGTTCAATTCTCGACGAGGCTGTGACAACAAACAACAAACAGTTTTATCTCATTAACTTGAAATAATTTATAGTGAGATGAAATTAAGTTGATTTAATATTATTGTTTGATAATTATTTTTTATTTATAAATGCAAACTTTTGCACGTGGGTGTGTGAAACATTAATTGGAAAATTAAAGTACAACAGTTGATTAATCGGTTGCGCCCCCTTCCAAACAGAATACTTTGCTAGGACCCTGCTTTCTAGCAAATCCTNTTTTTTTACAAGGTGGAAGTGCATTCGGCTTTTTCCCGATAAGTACTTGTTACATCCACACTAGATCAGCTGAGCGACGTTAGTCGCCTAGATCCAGGCCGGTAATGAAACAAATTGTACGTTTAAATTTACAAAGCTAATTTGCGAGCTCAATTGTCGCTGGATTGAAAAATAGTATAACACTTTTTGTTGTATTTTGTGTCAGGAAACCATGGTTTCTTGTTTAATTATTATAAATGGGACACCCTGTATACATCAGAGAAGAAGTCTTCTGCTAAAGGTATTTTTTTTTATTTAGATTATACTGGAGGAGAGGAAATCTTCAAAAGACAACCCCGAGCGGAGGTAGTGTCGGATTCTTACCAACTAAAACCCCTCCTCGAGCGGAGAGATAAACCCAGCAATCCACAGGGTTTAATCTCCCCGCTCGAGGAGGGGTTTTAGTTGGTAATAATCCGATTTTGTGGTAAAAAAACGTACATTATTATATGCTGCTCGAAACGAAAGTAAATATAAATTAAAAAACTCATAAACGATTGAAATTTTATTTGAACCTGCCCGTTACTAATTTTTTTTTAAATCTTCCGGGTTGGTCCTATCGAGAGTTGACAACCCTAAGCCTGAGCATGAGTGCGTTAGTATTCAACCAACCCCCGTATAATTGAACGCTGATAGACTAGATATCTATTTCCAAAATAAGATAAAACCGACTAAAATTGTAATATCAAAACTAACAAAAAAAGGCATCTTTCTTAATGTAAAACCGAATAGGAATCAGTGATGTGTAAGTATTAGTTACTATGCGTCCATAAGAACGTCTAAAACGAGGAGGACGACATTATCATTATCTCCAGATATTTGCCCACGCAACCCTCTTCAGTCGGCTGGAGTGTATAAGATTGACTTCATAATAAGAGAATAACAATTTGCAAAAGGGTCGAAGGGATAAACGGACGGATGCCGCGGAACGTTTTCGCGCATCTCTCGGAAATGGAGCGGTCGCAAGCATGATAAGTGGCAGCAGCGAAAGGAGAACGAGTGAGAGGAGAAATGGGGAGAGAATGAGAGAAATAGGGAGGAGTGAACACGGGCGGAAGGGTGAAGAGGGCGGGAATATCGGTCCATGATGTAATTAACAGTCTTAACGTAATTGGCTCTAGTCTCGTTAGCAAGCCGTGAACTTAGTAATTAATCCATGGTTTCGCCCGGAGCAGAAATATTAATTATAAAGGAGATGTTCGCTCGGTTTACTTTAATCTGTGTCCTAATCACGTATTACAACGCCGTTAATTAGACGACGCCATTACTGGGCGTTTTTTTTTTGTTTTTAATTTTAGCAGCCGCCTGTTTTTTAATTTTCAATATTTGAACTGATTTCGAGACGAGGTTACGAAATGACGGAAAAACGGGTTTTCGGTACGCGAACGTAATGGGGAGCTAATTGGAAGACACATTTTTAGTGGCACGTTAAATCGTACTTTCAGAGGCAAAACCCGTTTTCTTTTTTTTTTTGTAAGCACTTCACTTTTTTAGAAAACCGCGTCGAAGTTTCGCCAATTTAAAAGCAGAAAAGGACGAAAAATGGACAGTAGTAAAATACATTCATATTCTGTTTACCATTTGACTTTTCCCTGACCTTTAGTATCATCTTACTTGACCACTTTCTTTCAAAAAAGTTTACTAGCTTTACAGAGCATGATGGACATTAAAAAGAGAATAGCGCTTTGTACAAAAAGAAATCACTTCTATGGTGTCATAATCATCACAAAGTCATCAGCCTAGATATATCTCTACACTTCTTAACCCTGCGTCCCACGTGTGGGGTGAGTCAAACCCCAAGCTGCAAAAATTGCATATAACTTTTCAGAATCAATACGTTATGATCGGGAATGCTCAGTATAGCTTCCCATTATAGTTTTTTTTACTAAATTAAGATATTTAGACAATAACAATTGTAGTGTGTTTAAATAGGACGCGGTTTTAAGTGGTTGGGATTCAGAAGTGACCACTGTTGATGGTCAATAAATTGTTTTCTGTTAGCGTCGATATAAATATCTTTTGGTTCCTGCATTTTACTTTGCGTATTCAGGTGGTTTGATTTTAATTCTTAATGTTTCACATAAAGTAAACTTTTAAGAAGTAGCATATGTTTTATCTGCTTGAAAAGTAGCTACCTTTATACTTTACTCTAAAGCAAAAATTTACCCCCATATTATTGTTCTACGTGTTACTTATAAAGGGATCAATGTAGAAAGCAAATGTAGTAATCTTTATTGCAAAATTTAAAAAATTACCCTTTTACAACTAAAATAAAATGGGGTTTCCCATACCCCACCTGTCTAATACGTATTTTACATAATCTCAGGTGTCGGACGCAGAGTTACCTTCTGCTTCTGTTATTAGTTTGTAATTAACTTAACAATTAATCATACCTCGGCTATTGCTTATTGTCTTCCTTAACGCCCTTTCCTCTCCTGATACTTTTTCTAATACGTCCTCATTTCCAACCTTTTCCGTCCACAGTATTTTTAACATCATTTTAATGTTTTCTTAATTATCTGGGATCTCTAAATATCGAAAATCAGTTACATCTTTTAATTTATCGTCTCCCATTAGTTTTAAATATGAATGTTACAAAAAATTTTTTTTTGATAGAAACCCACAGTATCTGTGTTTTTTATGCTTTTGTTTTGTTTATTACCATTTTATCATCATGAAACTTTGTAGACACATTGTCAGAGGTAGAGAAAACGACATCATCATCATAAGGTCGGCAGTTCTAAGACTGGTAGGACACGCATCTCCTATCCTTCCTATCCTCAGCTAATCTTCGTATTTCACTAAAACTAGAACAACCTAAATCCTTAACTATTTGCGAACGGTAATCTAATCTAGGTCTACCTCTACCCCTCTTAACTCCCGTTTCTGCCTCTTAATACGTCTCTGACTACACCTTTATGCCTGAGAATGTGTCCTACCAACCTATCTACTCTATTTTTTATTGACTTCCATAAAGCCCTATGTTCTCCTATTCTTTCTAATACCTCTTCATTTCTAACCTTCCATTTCGAACGCTTCGACGTAGGGTATCTTTTAGCCAAAAAAAAACATACTAGGTATTTCCAAGGGATAGAAAAATTAGTTTTATGTGTCCGTCGATCATCTTTGACCAATATTTAGGACATCAACTAGTAGATACTATCAAGTAAATTAACAACAAAGGGATTATAACACTACTCAATTGATGACGGAAAAATATTACATCAGTCTAAAAGTTTGTCGATAGCTCATAACGAAAAAAAAAATGCATTCTCCAGTTTCCTAGCGGTGATTCAGATTGACTATGACATACATAATAGTCCTAAACTGTAAACCTAACCTATAAGTGTAATAAATCAACAACAATTGGACTAATCAATACCTACCGGTAACAAGCGACTAACGTGTTAACCACATTCATTTGTCTGCCCACCGCGGAAACAATGCGTGTGGTGGCGTTCATGTCATCCACGGCCTATTGCCTGACGTGGCTGGATTTACGGGATCAACTTGGAATCCTGTATTACCGCGATCACACCTTTACTCGTCCAAAAAAGTAAAGAGGGGAACCGACACGGTAAAAAATACTTGACAATTTAGCTTGACAGTAGCCAATTTATTTGAGCTCACATGAACAAGACGAAAAAGCTCATTGTCAGTTTCAGGTTCATATTTGTATTTAAAATTAACGTAGTCGAAAATCGCATCATCAGAAATCAAAAATTGATAACAAATAATTTCAACTTTCGACATAAAGCTATACCTTCTCTAAGTACAATAGAGACAGAATATCGATATACTAATAAATAAAATTGATTTCCAACTCATTCGTTTCATCAGGACTACAAGGACTTACATCGTTGATTGGGGATTTCTTGATGGCCCCATTTATTAACAGACGAATAGAATTTTTACCTGAATTAATTCGAAACTATTATTTTCAATTTTATATAAGAGAAGAAACTTAATATTGCTGAAATGTCAACTAATGCCTTTAGGATTTTAAGACTTATACAAAACTGAAAACTGGTTGTAGGCTTTTCCAGAGAATGCGGTCTACGAAATTTTGTTTTTTTTTATTATGTCGCCTGTCAAAGCCTCTGAATTACAAAACTTAAAGTTGAAAATATTAAACAAATTTCGTCAAAAACGTAAAAGAACCTTTCTGAGATAAAGTGGACATTTAGTTTAAAAGCAATAAAAAACTAAGGAATTAAATATAAGTAGCAGAAGAAAACACTGAAAAGGAATAGGCACTGGTACTCCACTTCTTTAGATCCCTGTAGCTGTTGGAACAAAAGAAAGTGAAGATGAGGATGATGTATAAATGCAACTATTTTAGATATCTGAACTCTTAACTATCTATATATGTGTGGATAGATAAAGTTTAAAGATATGGGGAGATTGGTGGTAAAATGTAAGGGATTTCCAATTAGTTTTAAAAGAAAATCTTTTTGTGAAGGTCTCAGTTCACTAAGTAATAATCCTAAGCTTGACCAATGGTTTAGGTTTAACTGACGCTGTGCTGATTAGGCTCTAAAGGTCATCCAGCTTCGGAGATGGAAGGACTTCCGAAGAAGTTCGCCACTCGTGCTAGCGAAACGCTAGAAAGCAACTCCATCTGACGACGACCTTTAGGTCCAAATCAGAGTAGCACCAGTTCACTTACTGACTCCTTATTAGCCTCTGATACGATTTTGGACAATGATGCACAAATGACTAAATGGAGCAGTCAAACTTTGAACAAACAACAAAATTTACTTTAGCCAATTCTCGAGAATTCCTCCACATGTCCATACAGGGAACAGAAGCTGACTAAAAATAGGGAAAAACATGGGACGACATAATAAATGGACAAGCCCCATCGGAATTTCGAATCGGATTTTTCATTGGAAAAGGTATCACCTATTTTATGGATTCATATTTACAACATTATTAGATTTAAGAGTTCAACAATAATGTTTTAGGTTTTAACTATTTAATAGAAACCTAAATGGTCATACCCGCTTAACTTAAGTAGCACATCTATATCAACAACCTTAAAGTTGAACAAGTGGTGAAATAGAGAGACTATAGAGATAAATAACGAACGGAAATTAATTGAGTAAATTTAAATAGTTGGATCAAAAATTAAGGATATACAATATAATGTAGAAAAGGGGTTTTGCTAATGGGGTATAGGGTATATGCCGTAAAAATGTGATATACCCATACGGTAACATAACGAACATAATGAATAAATTGAGGAGTAGCCGATTAGAGGATGATATGTGAGATTTAATAATTGATAAACCAAGATGTAATAGGTAGCTGTAAAGGGGAAAGCAAGTCTAGTTAGGATATGAATAATGGGTAGATATATCTAAGATTCAGAATGGTATAAGTAAAGTGATAACAATGATTTAAGTGTTAAAGATTATAAATGATGTGATGGAGATAATTCTAGAGTTTTTAAAGAGAATGGTATTTAAAGCTAATATATAAGGAAAAATTTAATGCTAAAGGTAGAGTTTGCAAACACTATCTAAAAGTAAACCTCTAATTTAAGGTTAGTGAGATGAATGAGAGAAGCCATTTCTTCCACTTCAAGAAGCCATTCTAAACCGAAACAATTATATAAACTAGTTTATACATTTATAAAAATAAACAAATTGTTCTTAACAATGACAACGGTCCTATCCCTGGATCTCCGCTATTTAGTTTAGTTTAATTACGTTTATGATGATGATGTAAAGGTCCATTCAACATCTACCTTGTTGGCTTCGGGTCATGTTCACTGAACCTTAACAACTATCAGTATAAATTAGGATTAGTTCTCATTTAGGTTTAGTTTACTTCAGTCCCTGAAGAAGGTAACTTTGTTACCGAAAAGTACTTCGGACAACTACAGTGTCGTGTTTTGGCGTTGGGGTTTTGAGCTATTCTGTTTGTTCTACAACAACCGCCAAAGTTTTTCCAATCTTCATATTTCGAAACAATTATTGTATTGGAAACGTTAGGAAATAATTGGTAGCTTTCGCTTTGCAATCCTCCACCCTAGGGATCTCTCAGTTAAAAGGGACCATCTAGGAGAAGATTTCGATACCACAGCCATCAAGCCCAAGATCATAGACACCGGCTGCGAAAGACTTAACGTGCTATCTTATTTGTTTTCAAGACTGTCATCAATCACGTAAATCAAAAATGCATCAAAAAGAAAAGTTTTAAAAACCCGACAAACATGAAAAAACACTGTAGGTACAAATATTAACCCGACTAGAATTTTAAGGGGACAGCTAGGGTTCCTATGTGAGACTGTAGATTATACAAGTCGATAAGTCTAATCGAACCCCAATAAAGCAGATGGTGGGAAGACTTATACTGAACCACATACGTCATTTAAATATCCCTAATTTCTTTTATAGGGATCATCATTAGGAATCTACAAAAAAATCTATCTCATTTGCTGTTGAGGCATATCCCCTTACAAATTCTAGTCAGGACAATAGCTCCTTAAGGATAGAAACACATACCTTGATCGCTTTCCTCGCCATACTCCGACGAATTGGCTTCCTGATTTTGCTTCCAAAAACAGATACCGTCACTATACACTGACTGTTTTCCCGTAAATTTATTGGGATCTAGTATATTTTCGACGGAAAACGCCAATCGTCTGTTCGAGTGGGACACTACCGACGGACTGACACCGGCCGATGGTGGACTATGCGATCTACTAGCGTCACTACAAACGCTATCCGGCCTTTTACCATTGTTATTATTACTATTAATATTGTTGTTATTATTACTACTACCGTTATTCGGATCCTTCAGGTCATCGTTATTGTTCGCACTACCGCATTCTAACGATTTCACTTCTCGATCACTCGAATTCGAATTCGGAATGAGATTTTCGAAGGAGGCCGCTGTGAATCCTCCTTTCTGATGATGATGATGATGGTGTCTCCTCGTCAGATCGACGGGACAGAGCGATTCCTCCTCGTTCTCCACATCGACATTCAGTTCTTCTCCGCCCGATTCGCTCGCCTTGTCGAACATTTCCGCATCCCTGGAATCGTCGGATATTCGCTTCTGTTGAAGGAACAATTGTGGATCTACCGCCGATTCCGCCAGCGGCGATCTTTTACTGTTAAAATCGAGCGTGCTCTGTTGACCCGCGGAATCTTTTGTTCTCGCGGCTTCCATGATCCTTTGCATCATCATCATTGTCATCATTGATGAGTGTTGTTGAATGACAATCACTTGTAACAATCAACGTTCCGTTTTGGCACTTGTTCGTCTACTCATTTACATTTTCGCAGAGCGTTCTCTTGTTGAAGCACTTCACGTAATCGAGGGCACGTTTCGCACGGCTAGAGCGGTCATCTTCATCGCGATCTCGCAGTTGAAATAACTAACGAAATGTGAACCGGCAAAAGTATTGTGCGGATATAGATACACAGTAGAGATCGTTCGTTCATCTCCCCTTTCGGCATCAAGATGAAAGAAACGCAGCATCTTCCCGTGAAAATGGGTGGGGAAGGGGCGGTCGCGATTGGTTCGGGATGAGAAACGGACGGCAAACGATTGGCCGCAGACTAATAAGGGGCGGATGCTCGACTAAATACGTCGAGTGGTTATGTTTGCTCTGTAATTATATTATGAATATGATTTGTTCTACTGTAATAACAAAAGCGACGGTTGTGAAATTAAAGGACCGTGCTTGTAGAGAAGTTTCGAGCAAAGGTCGTTATTCACCGGGGAACAATGGTACGACGTTCAATTAGAACGGCTATTGCGATCTTTTTAATGCGGCGAAGAGATTGGACGTAACGTTAAAAAAATGATTGGTCGTAGGTATCTCTGAAACTCGTTAAAATCGCGCGTTGCGGTTTTTTATTTATTTTCGACTGTACCTACACTAATGCGATCTACTCACTCACTCCGATTACATCGCATTATCTGCATGTTTACTACCTACCAGATAATACGAGATACCACCTTCAATAAACTGATGAAAAATTGTCTGAATCGGATTTCCGCTTTTCAGACCACACCGCATCTTGCATATAGCTATATGTAACATTTACTACCTCTTCACTAACTTATTTAAATGCTATGTCAATATTGAAATAGACTACAGCGAAGTTCGCTTGTAATAATTCCGCATATAATGACAATCCGTTTATAGTGCCGTGATTACGTTAAAAAGTTTTCTTTTTATGTTCATAATAAAACATTGACATTGAAAATAAAATTGGGGGTCCTTAGAAGTCCGTCAATAATAATCCTTTATTTGAGGTTTTCGAATGATTTTTATACTTATCTACTTTTAAATGAAAATTACTTACATATTTTTAATTTTTTGTTTTACGTTTAATTTACCTTAGAATACACCAACTAGTTTAAATGTAACACCTAAACGTTCGAAGGGGGTACTTTTCGGTAGCGATTTTATCTTTTCTTCAAAGATTGAAGGAGAATTAGTCTTCAATCCCTGAGGAAGCTTACCTTTTGTAACTAAAAAGTTGATTTTGGGCTCTATAGTATCCACAACATCGCCAAAGAAAAATCACTCTACTGCAAAGTCCTTCGAAATGTCGGTCATGCATATAAGATTAATACAGAAGTGAATAGATGGGATGTTCTTGCGTATATCTCAAGAGGTTTTTAGATTCTTACGTTTGTTTTCCACCTAAGGGCGTTTAGAGTTGACCTTGAACTTTTTTATCAATTCATCATTATCTTAAGGTCGTCAGTTCTGAGACTGATTTTACACGCACCTCCACTCCTTCCTATCCTGAGCTAATCTTCGGATTTCCTTAAAACTAGACCATCTCACATTCTTAACTATTTGCGAGCAGTAATCTAAACTAGGTCTACCTCTAGTCGTCTTAACTCCTGTTTCTGCCTCTAATATGTCTCTTACTAGACCTCCATGCCTGAGAAGGTGTCCTACCAACCTAACTCGCCTATTTCTTATTGACTTCGATAGAGTTCTCTCTTCTCTTACTCTTTCTAATACCTCTTCATTTGTAACCTTCTCTATCCACGGTATCCTCATCATTCGCCTGTAACACCACATTTACGCTTCTAATCTTTTTTTTCCGCCTCGCCCACCGTCCAAACATACACTTCTAACAATCTTTTTCGAATTTCTAGATAAATGGTTCGCGAGAATAAAAGTGACTTCTTTTTATTGAAGGTGACTTGACCCTGCGCAATCCCTACTACTTCTTCCGTTTTGACTTATCTGACTTCCTTGATACATAAAAATCAACCACTTGTTATCTTTCGTCTCCTATCTTTACATTCGCTCTTTCCTACTTTTTCTTCCCATGCATACCTGTATTTTTGTTTTACTTTTATTTATTTTCATACAATACTGTTTTGTCAATGCCGCTTCCATTTTATTTAAAGCTATCTCTATCTCTTCCATGCTAGATGCTAATACTGCTATATCATCTGCAAATCTAAGCATACTAATCTTTTTCCCTTCTATATCTATCCCTACGGTCTTAAAGATGTTAATCGCGTCTTCGATGTATTCATTAAAAAGATTACTAATTGGAAAAATTCTTTCATAGATTATTCTTGTTAAGCATGAATCATGTTAGAACATATAGAAATTGACTTTTCAATCATTAAAACCGATCAAAAATTTGCCAATTAGCAAAATCAATTGTGGTTTACTTATTTATATAAAATCTGACATCCCCTGGTGAAAAATTTAGCCTTGGAATCGAAAAATAGCATCCTATTGAAATACACCAGGGTCTCTTCCTCTATTTATTTCTTTTGCAATAAATTCAGGTGACCTATCCTGAAGGACAAATAGTTAAGGATGTAGGATGTTTTAGTTCTAGTGAAATTCGAATATTGGCTCAAGATAGGAAAGAGTGGAGGTGCGTATCCAACCAGTTTTAGAACTTATCACTTTATAATGATGATCTTGAAGGACAAATTTGAAATAGAATCATTTTTCTTCTTTCCAGTCTCTCCCTATTTGAGATTAAATAAGAAAATTGGCGCTTTTATAATTGTAAAATCCAATAATACCTATGCGTAATTATGTTATCACATAAATATTCGCAAACTTCATAAATTATTTACGCAAAAAAGGTAGGCAAAAATCAAATTATCTTTTATCAAAAACAGGAACACGCAAATGCAAAATGTATAAATTGTTAATATGATTATTACTGAAAATAAACGCACCTGCATTAGCTGTTCTGTAAAGTATTTCCGATAAACAAGTTAATTTGGACCCAATTCAAATCATAAATTAGTTACTTCATCTAGTATTTGTTAATTTCAAGGAAAATTGTTGTTATAAATTTTGGTAATGATTTTAATTAATCATTTGAATGTACTCGCTTAGAAAATGTGTGTCTGCAAGTGGGTGCTTCAAGGAAATAATAAATTCTCATTACGGATCCCACTGCAGTGGACAATCACAATGGAGATGCAAGTTTTATTTGAAACTTCTCTTAAAATACAAATATCAATCTTTCATTCCTGTTTTGAACGGGGCATTTTTTCTGTACGTAAATTTATAATAATTGAGTTATCAACTCTGTGAAGTTGGCACCCCCAAATGCCAATTTTTCAACGAAATTGACATGGTTTGTTTGTCCAAGATGAGGTCAGGATAGCCCAACATTTCTTTTTCTTTAACCCACCTATAGGTCAAAACTTGTATCTAATAAAAAAAGTTTTTTACGCTCACCCGAGATAAAAATGTCCCGTCTCTCAGAGTCTCTGAAAGCGAGACTCGAGTCTCCGTCTCTCATGGAGTCTCTCTGGTGTCGCTGAGAGAGACTGTCAAAAAACTGTTTAGCGTCTCTGAACGAGAGACTCGAGTCGCTCATAGAGATCCTCATTTCGTATCCAGTCTCTGAACGAGAGACTCGAATCTCTCAATTTTTCACTTTTATTCATTCAGTCTCTCTGTCAGAGACTCGAATCTCTGAATTAACAATTTTATCGTTCGAGTCTCTCATACAGAGCCTGAGAGATTCATAAAAACACCTCTCTCAGAGTCGTTGAAAGACTATGAAAGATTTTGAGAGACTGGAGACGGAAAATTTTTGACTAGGGGAGGACCACGGAAAATAAAAATTTGTAAAATTTGATGTTTTTAAAATCTTGGTTTTACACTGTTTCAGAATTGTCAAAAATTACTAGTGTAATTATTATATTTCATTATGTTTACATGAAACGATAAGTTAATAATAATAATTTGATTTTAATAAATTATATGGATAGGTACTATTCAAACAGAGGATTTCTATTCTGATTTAAAAAGTATTACCACTTATTTTGATACTTCAGAATACAAACCTGATAATCCTTACAACTTTCTATTCAGAAAAGTTGGTATAACATTGGGAAACTAAATGACAGTATTAAAGCACACATTTTCACATTATTCATGAATGACAAAAAAAAACTTTTGAACTTGGACTAACAAATGACAGCGTAAAAACATCGAATTTTGTAAATTCTTATTTTCACTGGTTCTCAACTTGAAAAAAATTTTTTTGTTATAAATTTTTACATAAGGGTGGGCCAACGTGTTATAAAGCAAATATATTAACATGACGACTAATAGACAACAATTTAAAATCACTTACATGTGATTTGATGACGGTGAGATATTGCTTTCTTCAAATACCTTATGTAACCTGAAACAAAATATATTTCTATTATGTACATATTTTCTGTTAATTATTTAAGTAAAAACTATTGTCAAAACTAAAATCGAATCTGCTATCTTTGTATTAAATAATTTCATAGAAATTAAACTGACGTCTCATCAGTCACGAGAGGATCTAATTAACCAGACAGCTCAATAAATTGAATCTGAATGATTATACTATTAATCCGGCATAATTTATTACGAATTCGGATTGTACAACTTTGTCTGCAATCATCCAGCTGATAACATATTTAAAACAGTTTACATCATGTAGTTCTTAGGCTTTCACGGCCGGCGACTTTACATCATGATTTAAAACCACTTCTTGATATATTTTTTAGGAAAAATAAGTTAGAGACAGTCCCTGATTGAGAATGACATCTTATTGGGATCGAAACGTGTATTAGATATTAGATTTTGAATCATGTTATCAAATAGTTTGAAGTTGCTTTTGACATCAAGTCAACCAAGTTACCTAAGTAACTCAAATAGTCGATTTTTGAACAAAGCTTGATCTTTAAGTCAAGTAATTCGCAAAACCTTCAAACTATTTGACTTGATGAATTAATAATAAAGTGTTGCAAAACCCACAATTACTTTATTAATACATACATTAGGGTGCTTTAAACAAAATTTTTATTATTTTTTTTTTAATTCTTACCCTCTCAAATGTTTTTATTTGATGTAAAAAAAAATCCTCGCCAAACATGTGGAATCGAAAAAT
>NW_020442313.1:338594-348903 GCF_000699045.2 Agrilus planipennis
AAAAAAAAGGTCATTAATGGAAATAATTGGAAAAATCGAAAAAAAACAAGTTCGGCTACTCTCATCATAATACTATAGACGACTAAAAAAAAAAGATCATTTCGGCTGTTCATTTACGAACTTGAACTGTTTGAACCGACTGGAATTAACTGGGTGTCCAACCCAAATCGAGTGGGTACCCGGGCACCCGTGGACCCCCCCTTGTTGCGCCCCTGGTATAGACTAATAACATCGACGTTTCTGGTACTGTTACTGGGAAATTCGTCTAACATGTTTCGCACATTTCAGCGTTTTTATCCAGCGAGTCATGATTGTATTTTTGTGTTGTGAAAAAAGCCGGATTGTTTAAAAAATAACAAATTACCACTTGAAATGATATTAATAAAAAAAAATATATTATCCGTTAGAAGTCAAAATATTATTAAAAAAACAACATGTGCTCCGAGCGGGGTTTATTATTATTTTACATCATCGAAATCCTTTGATATTTCAAAAGTAAAATTTTCAGTTGGTCGAACTAAACTAATTTTAAACGGTCCGAACCTATAACGCCATTAAATTGTATTCATGTATGATTAGTGGACACGTTTACTGTCCAGAAGACGACATTATAAATACTTAATCGTAAATGTGTCTACTGATCGTTACCGACGACTAACCAGGCTCCCATTATACTGTCTTCGATGGTGGCACTTGCCGGTTATTATCTATCATTTCCGGCGAAAACAGATTTTCTTTGAGTTAAAACCAAAGGGGGAGACAATATGTAGCACGCGGTGTTGCCGACAATACATTAAAATTTTTTTAATATAATCTATTTTTTGAGAGTAGTCCGTAGTCCGTAGTCCTAGCAGTTGTTAATTATAAATTGTTACACATTTATTTGTTGGCATTTCATTCTTTTTTATGTTTCACTGTTAGAAACGTTCAAAATGTGGTGTTACAGGCGAATGATGAGGATACCGTAGAAGGTTAGAAATGAAGAGGTCTTAAAAATAATAGGAGAACAGTTGATAGGACACTTTCTCAGACATGAAGGTCTAGTCAGAAACATATAAGAAGGAGAAACAGGAGTTAAGAGGAGTAGAGGTATCGTCATCATAAGGTCGTCAATACTAAGACTGGTTGGAAACGCATCTCCACTCTTTTCTATCCTGAGCTAATCTTCGTATTTCCTTAAAACTAGAACAACCCACATCCTTAACTATTTGTGAACAGTAATCTAATCTAGGTGTACCTCTACCCGCCTAACTCCTGTTTCTGCCTCTAATATGTCTCTGACTAGACCTTCATGTCTAAGAAGGTGTCCTATCAACCTATCTCGGCTATTTCTTATTGACTTACATATGTATATATTAAATATATAGATTACAGTCTTATGTTCTCCTATTCTTTTTAATACCCCTTCATTTCGAACCTTCTCTATCCATCTTTTACATACACATTTAACAATAGTTTTCGAATTTCTAAATTAACCGGTCGCGAGCATAGAAGTGACTTCTTTTTATTGAAGGCGACTCGACCCTGCGCTATCCTCTGCTATATATCCCTCCTACTCCTGTCGTACTGACTTATCTGACTTCCTAGATACCTAGATACCTGAAATCAGTCACTTCTTCTAATTTTTCGTTTATATTCGCTCTTTTCTTATTTTTTCCTCCCATGATTTAGTAAAAGTTTGGAATATATACCAGGGAGCGACATTAACTGGAGGGTGGCTACTTGTATTAAGCTTAACGAAACATAATGTTTGTTAAACATACGGAAAACTTGAAGGGGTTATTCTCTGGGTTATTTCCGTTAAATTCATTTTATTTCAGAAACAGCGGGGCTTTTCTTAAAAAATATACCATCCTGATGCAATTATCCCATTTCTGAAATCTTCTTCATTTTCTACTAGAGGAATATAAACTTTTGACTTTAGATGTTAGTCGGAATTGTTGTCAAAAGAGGAAAATGCATTTTGAGTATATTTTTACACTGGGTAAACCCATCATAGGAAATTGGGAGGGTACGATGCATTTTAATTTCGGGCACATTCACAGCATTGAAAATAACCAGGAAAATACCTTGAAGTTTTGGCTTGTAGGTATATTCCACGTACGAATATAAAAAAAATGGACTCATTACATAAATGTTATAGTTAATAAGATAATGTCAAGTAGAAATAGAGGATTCTGCAATTCCACTGAACTAAAGTGTCTCCACCAGGGCTATAGCCAGGTTATGGACGCCCTAGAAAGTTTTGGGTTTATACGCAGGTCGCTGATTAGCCTATTCATGTTACTAAGGGTTTCGACATTTCTACGAGAAATGTCTAAATTTTATGCACCACTATGTCAAATTTGATTCTACAAAAACTTAAAACCTTAAGTTGTTTCTAAAAACATTTAATTAACAAGGTTCTGTGTTGACTTAGAAGGTTGATTTTTTTACAGCTCCAAGTATTTGACATCAATTTCAACTTGATATCTCCACGCGCTCTTGAGAAATAGGGTTTAAACCGACAAACAGACGAACAACGAAATAATCCTATAAGGAAATACTACCAATAGCGCAGTAAACGCCATCTGTAGCACGATGCTACATTTTAGGATTACGTATGCTTAAAATGTAGCATAGTGCTACAGATGGCGTTTACTGCGCCATTTGTAGTATTTTCTAAACCGCGCTGTTAAGACAGCAGGTAAAAGTTGGTCTGTGTTCTATCGGAGCTGCCTGCGACGCGCTGACGAGATCCAAAAAGATCGAAATCGCGATCCGCGTCTGGCAGTTTCGACAGAATACAGACCACTTCCAATTATTTTAATCCTGTAAGGATTAGTTTTTTCCATTTGAGACACGGAACCCTAAAAACGTTTCACAAGAAGGTTACCAGTGACACAGTGAAGAATAATAGATCCTTAATACGTCACTACCGATTTTAAAATTTTAATCTAAACATCAAGAATAAATTAATGTTAATTACATTATCGAAAAAAGGGTTCCGGCAACACTGGTGACACGTGCTTTTGTGCGCAATGTGTGGTGGCTTCACTGCGTTTTCAACGCGGTCGAGAGTGCCGTTGTCGTTGCCAAAACGACACGCCTCGCGTATATCATATCGGAAAATTGATGGGCCTATTTGAAATCATTTACGACTTTAAAGCACTCTTTTTACATAAAAATAGAAAATACGTAAATAATATGCGACAGTTCTCCTTTCGGGACAAGGACGGAAATGATGGTGTACTGACCCAATAATGATCACTTAAACCATTTTTTTACAAACAATAATTAACAACTATTAACAGAATCAGGATGTTGAGGTTGTTGCTTTAAAAAACATTCGACGACAAAAGGACAGTTTGACCCGCACACCGTAATTAGTACATCGTTGAAAGGACAAACACAAGAAAACTCATTTTTTTTAGTCGGTTCTATTAAAATAAACATTTCATCATCATCTTAAGGTCGTCAGTTCTAAGACTGGTTGGACACGCACTTCCACTCCATTCTATTCTAAGCTAACCTTCACATTTCCCTAAAACTAGAACATCCCACACCCTTAACTATTTGCGAACAGTAATCTAATCTAGGTCTACCTCTACTCCTTTTAACTCTTGTTTCTGCCTCTAATATGTCTCTGACTAGACCTTCATGCATGAGAAAGTGTCCTACCAACCTATCTCGCCTATTTCTTATTGATTTCCATAGAATCCTCTGTTCACCTATTCTTTCTAATACCTCATAATTTCTAACCTTCTCTATTCACGGTATCCTAATCAATCGCCTAAAACACCACATTTGGAACGCTTCTAACCTTATCCTTTCCGCCGCGCCTACCGTCTATGTTTCTTATCCGTACAGCGCCGTGTTCCAAACATACGCCTTTAACAATCTTTTTCGAATTTCTAAATTAACCGTTCGCGAGCATAGAAGTGACTTCTTTTTATTGAAGGCGATTCGACCCTGTGCTATCTTCTGCTTTATATCCTTACTACTTCTTCCGTCCTGACTTATCTGACTTCCTAGATAGCTAAAATCAGCCACTTCTTCTAATCTTTCTTCTCCTATCTTTACATACGCTCTTTCCCTACTTTTTCTTCGCTTGCATACCCGTATTTTTGTTTTACTTTTATTTATTTTCATACAATACTGTTTTCTCAATACCGCTTCCATCTTATTAAAATCTGTCTCTAACTCTTCCTTGCTAGATGCTAATAGTATCATATCATCTGCAAACCTAGGTATACTAATCTTTTGTTCCTCTCTATCTATCCCTAATCAATTTTAATGAAAAATTTTTGGAGGATTGTCTGGTACCAAATCTGACCATTTGAAAATATCCGAATCAAAATTTGGATCTAACGACTGTTTAATATAAAGTAGGTACATCATTTATGAACAAGCATGAACATTAGGATGATTATACGACCTCTTTTAATATCAGTTTTTAAAACTTTGCAGAACTTTTCCCAAATTCCGAGTTTCCATGACACTGGAAATAGTGATTTAGAAATAAGTAGATACAGGAATGCGTGACCTCTTCATTAGAAACCCTATTACAAACTATCTTACCCTCTATTTAAACTACCTTGGATCCCTTTCGCAACAAAAGTATATAATTCTATACCCACAAATTTGTTTGTCTCATTACTAGTGTTGACTCATTCGATATTTACAATATCGAGATTTATACTAACCACCTCCAGAGGTTGTCCTGTCCTTTTCTAATTACATATTTAAATCAAAAAAGAGCTTTGCCATCGAAAGCAGAATTGAGAGAAAACACCTTCTTATGCTTGATAGTGACGATCTGTTCAATTTTACATGAACTGATGCCGAAATCAGCGATGTTAGAGGTAAATCAGAAAACCTCTGGTACTGTTGTGACAAAAAAGCTTGTATTTTCAATGCAAAATTGGTATGTTTACGGAATACAAAATATCATAAGTATTACTTACTTAAGAATAGTATTCCAATAAAATAAATTTGGATGTAATATACAATATAGTACCATTCNAATTCTATTTAAAACAAAAAAGAATTTTTCCTATGAATACATCATATAGAAACATTTGAGGGGGTAAGAGTTCGAAAAAAAATTTAAAAATTTTGTTTGAAGCACCCTAATATACATAGGTACATGAAGTATATTGCGATTTTGTGAAAATCATCTTAAATGAATTAAGATTTAGACAAAAATGGCTAACTTCGAAACCTAATCAGAAATTGTAATTTAGCTTTTTAGGAAAACGTCCTTTAGGATTGGAAAATAATTGATAACGACGCAGCATCAGTGTCTCAAACTGTGTCCCTAATTACAGCGAAAATTCGAAACAAATAAAAAACAAATCGCTTATTTCTGATGAAATAAAAAGTTAAACATTGCGCAACTGAATGAAAAAATAAAATTCCCTCCTCATTAAAAGTTGGTTCGGCTGATGAAACAATACGCGTTTTATTTCCATGGACCTGGAAACGTCCCGTACGCGAGAGAGGGATGATGGGTGGCTAATTTGATCGGAGCACATTTTTCCAATTAATAATAGAGAAAAAGTGATAAATAAAAGAATTGAACATCTCAGTTGTTTCCGTTTCCTAATTAGATGAAATATAATGATCGAACCTGAGAACAATCACTTCGAAAAATTTTAATTGGAATTTTTCTCTCCGTCAAGTGTAATAAACGAAAAAACAATGCGAGATCGTCGGGAGAGTCGTTTCAAAAATTTTTAATGAACGCTAGAAACGTCGTTTTGCAGCAAAAGTTAGCTTGTATAGTGAAAACACGTACCGACAGAGGAGTAATACTAATTAGAACTAGTTTGATAAAAACTCGAAAACAAGAATTAATCCGAAACGAACATACAAACGAGATATCCTGCTAAAACTAAACAAAAGCATCATCCTAACTTTCAAAGGCCACCTCGCCCTTAATACAGGAGAACATTCCTAATAACTCGTTTTTCCCTGTATGAGTCGAACATTTTTCATGAACAGAGCGAATGTAAAGATAGGAGACGAAAAATTAGAAGAAGTGACCGATTTTAGGTATCTAGGAAGTCAGATAAGTCAAGACGGTAGTAGTAGGGATATAAAGCAGAAGATAGCGCAGGGTCGAGTCGCTTTCTATGCTCGCGAACGATTAATTTAGAAATTTCAAAAAAGATTGTTAAAGGTGTATGTTTGGAGCACGGCTCTGTACGGGTGCAGAACATGGACAGTAGGGCGGCTGAAAAGAAAAAGTTATAAGCTTTCGAAATGTGGTGTTATAGACGGATGATGAGAATAACGTGGGTAGAAAAGGTTAGAAATGAAGAGGTACTAGAAAGAATAGGAGAACAGTGGACTCTATGGAGGTCAATAAGAAATAGGCGAGTAGATGGTAGGATACGTCAGGCATGAAGGTCTAGTCAGAGACATATTTTGAGGGGAGTGCAGGTAGGGTCAGTAAATCGGTAGCCCACTACCCCTGTTGGCCCCATGAGGTTCCGGAAGATGCATGTAACGTCTTGCCGCGTTTGTGAATCATGAGGAAGGCCCCCACGGAGCAAAATTATTGCTATCTCAATTTTTGGAAAAATTAACTTTATTATTAATCAAAAAAAATAGAAAATTGAATGAGAAATATATTTTACCAATGAGAAATTGTTGACCTTGACATATGTAGCATTAACATTAGGATAAACTATTTTTTTATCAACATCTATGATTTTACAGGTAGTAATATTTTCATTTGTAGAAACTGTAGGTACATATTTTTAAATTTTTAGGATCGCATGGATACGTATAAAGGGATTTTCTTGTTCATAGTAGTTTTCCACAAATTTCAATAAAATTTATATCTCCATTTGGAGGAATATATACACATATATATGACTTATTTGTAAAATTTGTTTGCTCTTAAGTAAGATTGTGTTATTGGGCTCTTTTGTAGTCAATAATACTTTAAATTGCAATCGTCGGGTTTCAGTTGTCTTGTAATAACATCATCAGGGAGTACACTTGTTGGTTCGCTAGAAATGTAAAAGATTTCATTGAAACGACGACATCATTGAGCAAGGGGATTGTTACCATTTTGTATAAGTTTTTTTTTTAGCATCATAACTTTTTTGGAATTTATGAGGAAATCTCTATATCGGAATACCCCTCCTTAGCCACATGAGGTCCGCAACCTACATGGGTCATGCCCCTCATAAATTCTAGTCGGGATAAGGGTTCAACTGTTTTCGGTTGACCATGGAACCCTAATAAGTGAGACTAATTTCGAGCAAACGAATATAAAATAATTTTTATTTGGGTTAAAAGCAGGTTTTATGTCGTTTATAGAGTGTAGGTGTAGTGACGCTGGCGGTAGATTGGTGGGGTGTTATACATGGAGTGGTAAATTGCAGCGATATACCGCACCGCATATATTGCACAAGTTTACGAGTCGCAGTATTAAATTATTTATAAAGATACGTATTTGCCCTATGACTTATGGTTGGTACAAAATGGTCGGGTGCAGATATAAAATAGGCCGTTATACGGCGTGATACGAGTTAAATTACCTCCGCGCAATATTTCGACGATATAACGACGTATACATTTATAAACGCGAGCTGATGTTATGATGTGCCATAAACCCTGATTTGAGCGACGAGAGCGCCCCTAGCGAAATCGCATCAAATATTTATAAAACAATCATCATTCGGCCATCAGCCAACATGGCGGATGCCGCTGGAGACCTCTCTCGACGCCCGCAAAACTACAAACCGTTATGAACTATTCAATATTTATGCGTTCCGTCGAGATACCTCTTAAATTTGTTTTCGCGAAAACGGTCTCCCGTCGGCTTTTTATGCATATCAGGTGTAGTAATTGCCACACCAACCACAACATACCTTCTTCTACGTACCACCATTTTGGAGAATATATTTATAACCTTTTCTAACAGCTCAAGACAATTATTTACGTTTTTCATTTGCTTTTTAATGTAAGGATATTAATTAAACTCCGTTTTTTATAACGAGTAGCGACGAGAGAACAAAAAATGTTCATTAAGTTATAATTATACAGCCGAACTCGGTTATAACGAACGCTTGGTTTTCATCATCATTACAAAGTTCTTAGTTCTAAGGTTGGTTGGATAGGCACCTCCACTTTTTTCTAAAAAGTTAAGGATGTAGGATGTTCTAGTTTTAGGGAAATGCGAAGATTAGCTCAGGATAGGAATGAGTGGGGGTGCGAGTCCAACCAGTCTTAGGACTTACGACCTTATAATGATAATCAATTTAATCTTGGTCTACCTTTACTGCTCTTAACTCCTGTTTCTGTTTTTATTGTCCTACCAACTTATCTCGCCTATTGTTTTATAGTGACCTCTGTTTTCCTATTCTTTCTAATACCTCCTCATTTCTAACCTTTTTTATTCATAGTATCCTCATATTTGTCTGTAGCACCACATTTCGAACAAAAATTGTAGTCCCTTATTGTTCGTTGTAACCGAAATCTACTGTACTTGAAAACATGCTCAAATTAAGAATTGTATCTAATTTTTATAAGTCTTATCAATTTATTTTCGTCTAACTCATAATAAATTGTAGGTAATTCTATACAAATTAAAGCTAAATCGGAAACTACCACAACCCAGAGTGTACATCGCGTATTTTCAAAAGCATTGACTGTTCTAATACTAACGATGAAGATAACGTGAACGTACCCCCCCCCCCAATAGAAAGCAGGGTTCACTTCGGGTTAGTTATGTCACTCATCTATACACTTAAGAAAGGACTTCATTGTACTAATTAACAAAAATTATGTTTCAAACTTAAACCACAAGTATAGATCAGGGTCGCAACAACGTTACAATTTGACTGGGTGCTCACCAAAAAGGAAAAAGTTCTCATTATAATACTATAGACGACTAAAAAAAAAAGATCATTTCGGCTGTTCATTTACGAACTTGAACTGTTTGAACCGACTGGAATTAACTGGGTGTCCAACCCAAATCGAGTGGGTACCCGGGCACCCGTGGACCCCCCCTTGTTGCGCCCCTGGTATAGACTAATAACATCGACGTTTCTGGTACTGTTACTGGGAAATTCGTCTAACATGTTTCGCACATTTCAGCGTTTTTATCCAGCGAGTCATGATTGTATTTTTGTGTTGTGAAAAAAGCCGGATTGTTTAAAAAATAACAAATTACCACTTGAAATGATATTAATAAAAAAAAATATATTATCCGTTAGAAGTCAAAATATTATTAAAAAAACAACATGTGCTCCGAGCGGGGTTTATTATTATTTTACATCATCGAAATCCTTTGATATTTCAAAAGTAAAATTTTCAGTTGGTCGAACTAAACTAATTTTAAACGGTCCGAACCTATAACGCCATTAAATTGTATTCATGTATGATTAGTGGACACGTTTACTGTCCAGAAGACGACATTATAAATACTTAATCGTAAATGTGTCTACTGATCGTTACCGACGACTAACCAGGCTCCCATTATACTGTCTTCGATGGTGGCACTTGCCGGTTATTATCTATCATTTCCGGCGAAAACAGATTTTCTTTGAGTTAAAACCAAAGGGGGAGACAATATGTAGCACGCGGTGTTGCCGACAATACATTAAAATTTTTTTAATATAATCTATTTTTTGAGAGTAGTCCGTAGTCCGTAGTCCTAGCAGTTGTTAATTATAAATTGTTACACATTTATTTGTTGGCATTTCATTCTTTTTTATGTTTCACTGTTAGAAACGTTCAAAATGTGGTGTTACAGGCGAATGATGAGGATACCGTAGAAGGTTAGAAATGAAGAGGTCTTAAAAATAATAGGAGAACAGTTGATAGGACACTTTCTCAGACATGAAGGTCTAGTCAGAAACATATAAGAAGGAGAAACAGGAGTTAAGAGGAGTAGAGGTATCGTCATCATAAGGTCGTCAATACTAAGACTGGTTGGAAACGCATCTCCACTCTTTTCTATCCTGAGCTAATCTTCGTATTTCCTTAAAACTAGAACAACCCACATCCTTAACTATTTGTGAACAGTAATCTAATCTAGGTGTACCTCTACCCGCCTAACTCCTGTTTCTGCCTCTAATATGTCTCTGACTAGACCTTCATGTCTAAGAAGGTGTCCTATCAACCTATCTCGGCTATTTCTTATTGACTTACATAGAGTCCTCTGTTCTCCTATTCTTTCCAATACCTCTTCATTTCTAACCTTTTCTACCCACGATATCCTCATCATCCGCCTATAACACCACATTTGGAACGCTTCTAACCGTTTCTTTTCCGCCGCTCCCACTGTCCATGTTTCGCACCCGTACAA
>NW_020442313.1:352495-360618 GCF_000699045.2 Agrilus planipennis
CATCGACCCATATGCCCTAATCTTTCAACGGATTTGAAATTTTCACTTTCAAATTGAAAGTATCTGAAAATAGTGAGAAATAAGAAAAAAAAATATTTATTATTATTTGATTCCATGCTAGATGGCAGATTTAGTTAATTTGGTCAATATTCAGAACTTGGTATGTTTGCATACCAAGACAGTAGTGGCTTGGTATATGGTACAAATCTTGAAAAACCAGTACATATACCAAGAAATTGGTATATCTAACATCGCTTGTCGAAATAAGCGTTGTATTGCTCTGGACAAGTCGTGAGGATCCACGTATTAATTTATTTCGGCATCTAAGCCCAACATACATACACCTACACCTATAGATACGTCATGCATGTTCGTACAGTATGTGTATATTGTACACAGAATAAGTGGAGCCGATTGGTAAAGTTGAGTGAGTGGAGTGTGTGCAAATACGGCAAGAGCTGATTCCATTACGGTCTCTATTATGCCTTGATTGAAATGAAATTGACACATCTGCTACTTATTCGCCTACGGACCGTTCAATCCTGTGTGTGTGTACAACACTTCCTCTCGATTCATTGAATTTACGATTTACCTACACCGCTAACGGTAACAGTCCTTTATTATCAGAAACCAAAATTAATAAATGAAATATTTTACACGTACCTAACTTGTGTAAGATAGAGTCTACGTCTTAAAATCAACTACTATTACTGAAGGTAATAAAACTGAGGTTATAAGTAAGGTGTGCTAAACAATTTAATATTAATGTTGTAATTTTAGGTTTTTATTTTATATTTTTTTCATCATAATTACAAGGTTCCCAGTACAAAGACTGGTTGGACACGCACCTGCATCCATCCCTACCCTGAACTAATTTTCGCATTTCCTTAAAACCATCGGATCATCTCAAATCCTTAATTGTTTGCAGATCTTTCTCTTTATCTGTTTACTACTATTTATACATCTAATTATGCTTCAGAAGGTCACCTATCATCCTGCATCTCCTTTCCCTTATTTAAGTACATAGTACAGACGAGGTCTGTTCAAAAAATATCGCGAATTTTTCAAAAATTATTTGTTTATTCATGAATATCTATTTTGTCCTCTTCAAAGTAATCCCAACCAGATATTATGCCCTTGTGCTAACGTTTTTTCCAATCCTCGAAGCATTTCAAAAAATCATTTTTTGTGATCTTGTTCAGCTTCACCTTCGATGCCGTCTTTATCTCCTCAACTGTAGCGTAGCGTCGTCCTTTCATGGGTCTCTTCAGTTTCGGGAACAAGAAAGTCACAGGGGGCCAGATCTGAGGAATACGGTGACTGTGGTATTATTAGTATGTTGTTTTGTCCAAAACTTTGCGCACAAGGAACGATGTGTGAGCTGGGGCGTTATCATGGTACAAAAGCCAATTTTTGTTCTTCCACAAATCTGGGAGTTTCTGGCTTTCCGCAAATTGCGTATAACTGGGAGGTAATATTCCTTATTGACCATTCTACCCTATGGCAAGAACTCATGATGCACCACGCCCCTGCAATCGAAGAAAACTGTAGAACCTTCACATTCGACCTACCACGGCGTGCTTTTTTTGGTCTTGGCTCATGCGGCAGCTTCCATTGGGATGAATGAGCTTTGGTTTCCACTTCATAACCATGAACCCATGATTTGTCACCAGTTATGACCATCTGGAGCAAATTTAGGTCGTCGCGGACAGAGTCCGACAGCTCATTAGCAATGTTAATACGATGTTGATTTTGGTCGAAATTGAGCAATTTTGGTACGAATTTCGCGGCGACCCATCTCATGCCCAAGTCATTGATAAAAATCGAATTTCAGGAGTCAATCCAGATGTTTAGGTCCTCAGAAACTTCTCTGACGGTGATTCGACAATTGGCCTTTTTCCCTATTTTCTTCACTTCATCAATGTTTTCCTCTGTTATTGACGTGCTCGCGCGTCCGGCATATCTTCTAGGCCCCCTGAGAACCTTTTGTGCCACCAATAAACGTTGGTTCGGAACAAGGTAGCTTCACCATATGTCACAGTCTACATTCGGAATTGATTCGAGCACTTAATTTTGTTTTTCACACAAAATTTGATACAGATTGTTTGATTCATTTTTTAGAATAAGCAAAAATCGAAGACGAGCCAAACAACGTACAAACGAAGCAGATGTCAAAAATTAACATGGCCCTATATCTCAAGCCTACATTTTGTGGTATACTTGTCATCTTTTCCCATTTAACATGCCAAAAGACTAGAAGTTAGTTAAGGCTTTTACGAAGGTTGTCTGATGAGGAAACTAGATTTCCGGATTCTAATCTTTTTGATTAAGTTCCCATGACGTATCATGGTGATGTCTCCTATCTCAAGGGACATCCTGAATAACTTCGTTGTCGATGCAGGATCTCCAACGCCGATGCTGAACTGTTCCTTATTGTAGATTTACGAATCCTATGAATGCGCTCTGTCCCCTTTTCTATATTTTTGTTAACTAATACCCACAAAGTTAAAATATGACCTCACGCGTTTCCCTATTTCTTCTAAACCCGATTTGGTCTTCCCCTAATTTCTGTCGCCCCGTTTTTTATCCGTCTCTGCAAGATTCTAGTTAAGACTTGATGTATGAGAAATCAAGGTAATTGTTCCATAATTCTCTTATCCATTTGCGCCTCTCTTTGATATTATTATATATATTCAGGGAATTACCCCGTCTCATTTAAATATGTAGCTGACTAATTTAGACAAGCGACTTCTAACTTCGGTCCTAATAAATAATTAATTTACCTCCAAACTGTCTTCTTTTTCTACTATATCTCCTAATTCCTGCAAGCTGCGTACAAATTCCCTGAATTACATGTATTCTTCCTTCATATCAAGACGACTCCAGTCTCTCTTCTTATATTATTACTACTGTGCCCTAGTTCGTCTTAATTATATTATTAAGACTTAACAGTTTTCCCTATTCCATACTTGTGTTCTACTTCTTTACACGTATATAAGCCCACCGTTCCTAAGTTGTGACCTGTACTTCTTGAATTCTCAATAAAAAAAATTGAGGTAATTAATACAGGGCCAGACTGCCCCGGGGTGCAGGGGTTCAAATGCACCCCGGGTCAAACCGGGCCAAATGACTTAAAAAATGCGAAAAAAAGGTAGAGATTAAAAAAACGTAATAATTTTATTAATAGTTTTCAAATTTTGTTATAAAAGGAAAACAAAAAAAACAAACTAAAAATATCATTAATAAAGAAACGTTAAAAATTTTTTTTAGAAGAATTAAGTAACGTTCTTAATTCTTATTCGCTAAAGCGTTTCGATCTATGAATTTCTTGTATACTCTGGAAAATATTAAGATTTTTATCCTCCATTTGTAAATATAATTTATCAAATTTTCAAAAAATAAAAAAAATTTAAAAAAAGAGCAAAATAATGGCAAAGACAAACGCAAATTTCCTGCTAAATTCTTAAATTTAATTAAAAACGAGTGTTGTTAAAATTTGTGCACTTTCCCTTCTAATCCAGGCTATTTGGTTACATCGCACCCCAGGCCAAAACCATCAGCCCGACTCTGACTTAATACGTATTATTTTGTCGATAAATTACCCAGTATGATCAGGTAGATATTAACTGACGCTAATATATTAAACTGTTACACAATTATAACTATTTTGACACTTTTATTGCCAAAAATTACGAAATCTCTTAGTATCTACTGCATTTAGCATTAGAATGTGGAGCAGCAATGAATGTTGTTATTTTGAATTTTGTTAAAACTCTAATTCCAAGTAAAAATATTTTGGCGTGTACATCAACGTCGTTATGTTCCTCGTCTGTTCATAAATACGTCGTTCGTCTTCTATTGAGCAGTTTTAAAGATTTCATCGGACTCTAGAAATATAGGTAAGGTAAAGGGAGCGCGTTCACCTAATTATACGTGACGTTGGAGAATTTCAATTTGTCGGCAAGCAAAACCGACAAGCACTAGTTTTCGAGAGTTAAACGACAAAATAAACGGCTTCCAACCGGAAGTCGGCAATATTTTTCGTGGTGTTATACCAACTGTGCCACCGTATAATAAACGTCTTTCAGAATATACGCTTATAAGTTGACGAGGCTATTTGTAAGACGAGTCTCCTTTAAAAAAGTGACTTTTAACCGTCTTAATTAATGATAGTCGACTATATTTGTAATCCAATTAAAATTTTTGACGCGTTACAAATATTCGAACGCTTCTGAACACATTAATTTCTTTGACGGTTCGCGAACGCTTTGTTCTGCGATTTATTTTCGGTACCTGATGGTCGGTTTCTCGGGCTTCCTTTTTTCTCTTTTTGTCCACGCTGGTTTCTGGGTGGTGCTCTTTCGGGAGGAAGAACGGGACCATTTATTATACAATTTGGACATGCACTTGCTTGCGGTTTGCAGTTATTAATAAATATGCACTAAACTTTACTAAAATTAATAGTTTCATGTCTTTCAGTAATTTGAGAACAATATTGCATGTATTTAGATAAGATAATAATCTTTCAGACCTAAAGTTACGTATATTAAAAGAAATGTTATAATTACTTTTTTTATCCAATTATCATTTGATTCCAATAATAGTAAAAATCCTCAAACTATATGCCTACATCGAGGATACTGCAATGTGCTTTAATTAGGGCTCCAACCATCTTGCTATTTTGCAAAAAGGCTTTCGATTTCATTTTAAAATTAAAAATTGGACAATATTCTAATATGATTTTTAATTTATTGGATTTTAGTTACATTTGTGGAGATTTTTCCAAATCTAGAACGATTTTTGCATTTTCGAAGGATACGCGAGTACAGTAGAATTCGTTTATTATGGCTCCGCCTATACTGACCAACCGCTTAATATGAAGTAATTGCAGTGCTAAGTTTGTTTTTCATATTAAATTCTCTATAGGAAAGTTTGGATATAATGACTCCGTCTAAAATGACAAATCGTTTATTATGACTGATTCTCAAGAAATCATATCCGGCTATAGTGACCCAANTGTTCTCCTATTCTTTTTAATACCCCTTCATTTCGAACCTTCTCTATCCATCTTTTACATACACATTTAACAATAGTTTTCGAATTTCTAAATTAACCGGTCGCGAGCATAGAAGTGACTTCTTTTTATTGAAGGCGACTCGACCCTGCGCTATCCTCTGCTATATATCCCTCCTACTCCTGTCGTACTGACTTATCTGACTTCCTAGATACCTAGATACCTGAAATCAGTCACTTCTTCTAATTTTTCGTTTATATTCGCTCTTTTCTTATTTTTTCCTCCCATGATTTAGTAAAAGTTTGGAATATATACCAGGGAGCGACATTAACTGGAGGGTGGCTACTTGTATTAAGCTTAACGAAACATAATGTTTGTTAAACATACGGAAAACTTGAAGGGGTTATTCTCTGGGTTATTTCCGTTAAATTCATTTTATTTCAGAAACAGCGGGGCTTTTCTTAAAAAATATACCATCCTGATGCAATTATCCCATTTCTGAAATCTTCTTCATTTTCTACTAGAGGAATATAAACTTTTGACTTTAGATGTTAGTCGGAATTGTTGTCAAAAGAGGAAAATGCATTTTGAGTATATTTTTACACTGGGTAAACCCATCATAGGAAATTGGGAGGGTACGATGCATTTTAATTTCGGGCACATTCACAGCATTGAAAATAACCAGGAAAATACCTTGAAGTTTTGGCTTGTAGGTATATTCCACGTACGAATATAAAAAAAATGGACTCATTACATAAATGTTATAGTTAATAAGATAATGTCAAGTAGAAATAGAGGATTCTGCAATTCCACTGAACTAAAGTGTCTCCACCAGGGCTATAGCCAGGTTATGGACGCCCTAGAAAGTTTTGGGTTTATACGCAGGTCGCTGATTAGCCTATTCATGTTACTAAGGGTTTCGACATTTCTACGAGAAATGTCTAAATTTTATGCACCACTATGTCAAATTTGATTCTACAAAAACTTAAAACCTTAAGTTGTTTCTAAAAACATTTAATTAACAAGGTTCTGTGTTGACTTAGAAGGTTGATTTTTTTACAGCTCCAAGTATTTGACATCAATTTCAACTTGATATCTCCACGCGCTCTTGAGAAATAGGGTTTAAACCGACAAACAGACGAACAACGAAATAATCCTATAAGGAAATACTACCAATAGCGCAGTAAACGCCATCTGTAGCACGATGCTACATTTTAGGATTACGTATGCTTAAAATGTAGCATAGTGCTACAGATGGCGTTTACTGCGCCATTTGTAGTATTTTCTAAACCGCGCTGTTAAGACAGCAGGTAAAAGTTGGTCTGTGTTCTATCGGAGCTGCCTGCGACGCGCTGACGAGATCCAAAAAGATCGAAATCGCGATCCGCGTCTGGCAGTTTCGACAGAATACAGACCACTTCCAATTATTTTAATCCTGTAAGGATTAGTTTTTTCCATTTGAGACACGGAACCCTAAAAACGTTTCACAAGAAGGTTACCAGTGACACAGTGAAGAATAATAGATCCTTAATACGTCACTACCGATTTTAAAATTTTAATCTAAACATCAAGAATAAATTAATGTTAATTACATTATCGAAAAAAGGGTTCCGGCAACACTGGTGACACGTGCTTTTGTGCGCAATGTGTGGTGGCTTCACTGCGTTTTCAACGCGGTCGAGAGTGCCGTTGTCGTTGCCAAAACGACACGCCTCGCGTATATCATATCGGAAAATTGATGGGCCTATTTGAAATCATTTACGACTTTAAAGCACTCTTTTTACATAAAAATAGAAAATACGTAAATAATATGCGACAGTTCTCCTTTCGGGACAAGGACGGAAATGATGGTGTACTGACCCAATAATGATCACTTAAACCATTTTTTTACAAACAATAATTAACAACTATTAACAGAATCAGGATGTTGAGGTTGTTGCTTTAAAAAACATTCGACGACAAAAGGACAGTTTGACCCGCACACCGTAATTAGTACATCGTTGAAAGGACAAACACAAGAAAACTCATTTTTTTTAGTCGGTTCTATTAAAATAAACATTTCATCATCATCTTAAGGTCGTCAGTTCTAAGACTGGTTGGACACGCACTTCCACTCCATTCTATTCTAAGCTAACCTTCACATTTCCCTAAAACTAGAACATCCCACACCCTTAACTATTTGCGAACAGTAATCTAATCTAGGTCTACCTCTACTCCTTTTAACTCTTGTTTCTGCCTCTAATATGTCTCTGACTAGACCTTCATGCATGAGAAAGTGTCCTACCAACCTATCTCGCCTATTTCTTATTGATTTCCATAGAATCCTCTGTTCACCTATTCTTTCTAATACCTCATAATTTCTAACCTTCTCTATTCACGGTATCCTAATCAATCGCCTAAAACACCACATTTGGAACGCTTCTAACCTTATCCTTTCCGCCGCGCCTACCGTCTATGTTTCTTATCCGTACAGCGCCGTGTTCCAAACATACGCCTTTAACAATCTTTTTCGAATTTCTAAATTAACCGTTCGCGAGCATAGAAGTGACTTCTTTTTATTGAAGGCGATTCGACCCTGTGCTATCTTCTGCTTTATATCCTTACTACTTCTTCCGTCCTGACTTATCTGACTTCCTAGATAGCTAAAATCAGCCACTTCTTCTAATCTTTCTTCTCCTATCTTTACATACGCTCTTTCCCTACTTTTTCTTCGCTTGCATACCCGTATTTTTGTTTTACTTTTATTTATTTTCATACAATACTGATCTGTCAGTAGCGCTTCCATTTTATTTAAAGCTATCTCTAGGTCCTCCTTGCTAGATGCTAATACTAAATAAACTAAATAAAAAAACTAAACTATAATAATGAAAAAAAGTCATTTTATAGATATTTTACGAAGCTGCAAAGTGAAAATTATTTAAGAAAAGTAAAATTTTGTTATCTAATTTAGATAGATAACAATATCAATTAATTATAGACTTTGTATACAAATACAGTTAAGTACCTATATTGTGATATAATTAATTGTTTTATATAAAATCATTATCGCACTATCAAAACTGAATTTAAATAACTAGATTTCACGTGGGAAACTGCCGGAGAAGGGGGG
>NW_020442313.1:367455-387478 GCF_000699045.2 Agrilus planipennis
CTGCTTACCTTTATAGGATCAGTTTTAAATGTGTACGTACAGGATGTCCAAAACAAAGCTGCCCTGTTTTCAATTCTCTATAAAATCTTCTGTTTCCGTTATATACAGTGGAATTCGTTTATTATGACTCCGCCTGTATTGACCAACCGTTTAATATCAAGTAATTGTAATGTTAAGTTTGGTTTTCATATTAAATTCTCTATAGGAAAGTTTGAATTAATAATAACATTTTCGCTCATTTTTCTGACCCTTCTTATTTATATTGATATTACAATTCATCGTTCTTTTTCTTTTTCCGTTAAGAAATGAATACAATTTGTAGTTTTTCTCTCTATTAAACTAAATAACTAACCAAAATAGAAAGTTGATTATTTTCTAAGACTATGCTTTGTATGATGCCCGCTTAGTATGACGTGTTTGTCGTTTCCCTTCGGCATACATAATTGTTTACAGGATTTTTGCTACAAATTCCTGGTGTAAAGGAACAAGATATTTTCTTTTTTAGTTGATTTAAATGAAAATTCCAGGAGTTGAGATATGTATAAAATTAGGAAAATGAGATTTTCAAAAGTCTAGAACGATTTTCGTATTTTCCAAACAAACGAAGGTATTACCTACATAATTGTTTACAAGTTTTTACCACAAATTCTTAGTGTAAAAAAACGCAATTGGACTATCAATTTCCAATTTTGTATTTTTTTGTTTGTTGAACAAATCGTAAAAGAAAATCTCCGAGAAGTTGAAATATGTATCAAAATAAGGAAAACAATGCCCCAGGTGAGGATCGAACTCACGACCTTAAGATTATGAGACTTACGCGCTGCCTACTGCGCTACTGAGGCCCTTAAAATTAACTGTTATGTGACGAATACCTATAGAAAACAACCCTTATTAAAACTTTACCGATTAAGTAATACAAAAAGATTGTTATAACATTTACAAGTAGATAGAAATATAAACTGAAATTTATGTAACATGATTTTGCTTTTGCTCGGCGATACTTATAGTGTTAATGGTAAAATAAAGAAATAAAAAATAAGGGTATGTATTCGGTCCTATGAACCATCTAAATAAATAATCGCAAACGGATATATATCAACTGATAGCAACAACAGTAGTTTCAAATTAAAAGCGATTTCACATCCTTAACTACCTATTTATGAACAGTAATCTAACCGAGGTCAACCTCTACTCCTCTTAACCCCTGTTTCTGCTTTCAATATGCCTCTAACTAGCCTCATCATGTCTGAGAAGGTGTCTTACCAACCTATCTCGTTTATTTCTTATTGACTCTTTTTGTTCTCCTACTCTTTTTAATACCTTCATATTTCTATCCTTTTCGATCCACGGTATCCTCACCTAATCTGATCTATCTCGCCTATTTCTTATTGACTCTCTGTTCTCCTACTCTATGTAATACTTACGCATTTCTATCCTTCTCTATCCACGGTATCCTCACCTAACCTAATCGGACATATCTCGCCTATTTTTTATTGACTTTCTCTTACTTTTTGTAGCACTTTCTCATTTCTAACCTCGTCTATCCACGGAATCCTCATCATTCGCCTGTAACACCACATTTCTAATGCTTACAACCTTTTCTTTACCGCCGTGTTCATCTTCCACATTTTGCACCAGTACAAAGCCGTGCTCCAGACGTACACCTTTAACAATCTTTTTAGAATTTCTAAATTAACCGTTTGCGAGCATAGAATAAGTTTCTTCTTGTTGTTAAAGGCGACTCTACCCTGTGCTATCCTTTCTTTATATCTTTATATTAAGTAAATCTATCGTGAGACGTTGAGACCTCTACTGCTACTTATGGCTCTATAAAGGGGATTATTTTGCATCGATTAAATAGGGGAGAACACTGAATATCCTATGACCCCATATCAATGAGGGAACACGTCTATATTGTGCATTTATTTAATAGTATACATAAGTTTCAAAATCATGATTCCTCATTATTGGATGGATCCAAAATAGCGAACGAGAACAGAGTACATACTACTACTCATATTTCTAATGTTATAATATCCCGAATTTCCTACAACATTTTAATTAAATTGTCTCTCCTTCTAACAAGTCATTTCCTTAATTAAATTTTATTAGGAATATACTCGTATTGGTACCTACCATGTCTTCGGTTGGACGGCATAAAACAGAAAAAGGATCGGTGGATTATAAATGAATTTATAGAGCAATTCTGTAGAGATTTATTAGAGCGCGTCTCAAAAGGAGGAATACACACTTAGATACACACTCACGTCCAATTAGCATCGGCTGTTCACCGTGGCGGCGGCGACGGACTAATTTGACAATTTGTTAGTCGTTAAAATTCTCAGCTGTCCAAGTCTGTCTGTCATTAACCGCTGAGATGACACTGCTACTGACTGACTGACTCTTTGACGGTAAAATAATCGAAACGAACGATCTTCATCAATTACATTTCTATTTCTTTGTTTTGTTATACTTCATTACTAAACAACTTCCATAACAAACTTTTACAAATATATAATGTAGAAACCATGTATATAACAAATAAATCAACGTTTTCTGAATTGTCTCGCACTTTAGAACGGAAATCTTCAAAAACAGAAATTGTTTAAATGTCAAATCAACCCCGCTGCTTCAATCAATGAATCTTACAATGAATAAGCCCCACTGAATATGGTCATTCATACTAAATGTAACTTTCATATTTGAAATCTTTGAAACCGAAAGAAGAATAACAAGAAACAAACAGAGAATATTGAAATTAACGAGTCAAGAAACACCTTTAAGTTTACAATCTCGTGTTTTAAATAAACCCATCAGTGATGGATTCACGACAACGTCCGCATAGGGTGGCAAAATTTTTGAAACCTTAAAATTTTAGAGACGAAAAAAGTAGACAATCCATTTTAAAAATTGATTCGGATCAGTTTTTATAAAAAATTTTGTATAGAATATATTGTAATTCAATTTTTTAATTTACTTTCCAATCTGTGGGTAAGATGCTAATTTTTTAATAAATCAATTATAGTCTTTATCGAGTAATGTTTTTTACTTCTCGAATCTTTACTTTTTGTTCCTTTAGTGGGAATAATCTTACCACCTTTTGTGTATAAAGCTTTTTGAAATTACTAATTCTGAATAACTTCTCAATTTGTTTTCAGTGTGAAAAAAAAATAGGGTAGATTTACATATACAGTAGAACCTCTTTAAGTCGAACCTCGATAAGTCGAAAACCTTCAAAACTCGCAAAAATGTTTTGTTCCCTTCCCTTCAAGCCCTAAAATCTCCATTACTCGAAATATCAACCCTATATTAGTCGAAATAATCAGTGAGTAAAGAATAAGTCGAAAAATTAAATTGGACGTCTGTATCTCGAACATGGCAATGTTTTATTTTACAACTCGATAATTTAAAACTTATTACGTCTATAGTTCGAAGAAAACTAAGTTATCGACTTTAAAGATTTGCCGACAATGTAAGTACACCAAATCTTAACTTTTACAAGTCGAATCAAAATCCTCCATAAATAGAAAACTATAACTCGAATTTTCTCGTATCCCTTGATGTTCGAGTTATAGGAGGTTCTACTGTATTTCGTAAGCTTAACATTTTCAACACCAATATCCTTATAATTTGTCATGGACACGTAAAAGACTCTTCCATTTAAGGATCCCACATATTTAGTTTGGTACATTGGTTTTTATAAATCATTTTGTCATATAATTTCATACAAACTACTTCGACTACAACACATTTGTGCGTTTAACAATGTTTTACCACCTATTTAATAATTACTGATTTGCTTGTTCTTCTTATATTTCATATTAACTAGCTTCAACGGTTTTCATTATCACAGTTGTCTCGATTGTTCTCTTTTATTTGNAAAGATTTTAAAATAAAAATATCATATCAAAGTTAATGAAATTTATTTCATCAAAAACGGCGACAGCAAGCCTAAATCCGCCACTGAAACCCAGATTATACTAATAATCTATCAAGCCCTTCCTAACTTGCTATACCTTTTTTTGGTCCATATCCCCTTACATTCTCTATTTTTAATCAAACTGTTTTTTTTTAATATATAAATAATTTTTATCTACGACCCTGTCTTACACTGCCACGCCACTTTATTAAATCACATTTGTTCATACGACAACACCTAAAGACATATGGATGTATTTATACAAATGACACAAATGTGTGCATATAATATGTATACATATATATATGTATCGTACGAAAGAGTAATGGTAACAGAAACGTCTCTTTATCTCGTACGAAGAAGATCAAAGACCCGCCAGGAAGACACGGAAGATCATCCGACGAAGTAGCGTGAAATTTGTCGGTGTTTAGTTCTATTAATTAAGCATAATTATTCGAGCTCCCCCGAGACATTATAAATAACTTGCCGATTTTAATTAGAAGTGTGAATTTGCTCGGTTCATTTCGGACGGCTTTTAAATTAAGCCGACACCAGTCAAAACTAACTTAATCTAAATTTGCATATGGACCACGGATGCGGCAATGAAATTTCATCTGAACGGGAATATTTTGACATAGAAGCCCTTTTTCTCTTTTTCGTTTGGTGGGGTGGCATCATTAAAAAGTAGTTAGTCTGGCTAACTTTTGACATCACATCCAAAAAGGCGGCAAATAACGCTTAAAACATACGATTATGTTAGATGTTTGATGTATATGGATTTAAAAGCAAAAATCGGAGTTATACGTCGAATTTAGATTAGTGAGAGCAAAATTGGATTTTTGTTTTGCAGTCTTGAACTTGGTCCTGCATTTATGCAAGACGAACAAGACCAAGACTAAAACCAATGCCGAATATGTAAGACCAAGACCAAATTACTCACAGTTGAGTGATACCGTAATTTTTCTAATGTTAAAGGAATGAAAAACAAATCCTGTTTGCGTCGTTCTACGAAGCTTAACGTTTACGAGTTCTTAAGATACGACGCTAAAAGATTGACAAATTGGAGCAGAAACAAAAAAAAAACAGTCTTAATTCCTAGTAGGTACATATGTTAATGTACAATCGTCGATGGAAAAATTTACAATTTTTAAATGGATGAGGGATATAAAGCAGAGGATAGCGCAGGAGGGTCGAGTCGCCTTCAATAAAAAGAAGTCACTTCTATGTTCGCCAACGATTAATGTAGAAAATCGAAAAAGATTGTTAAAGGTGTATGTATGGGTGCGAAACATGGACGGTGGGCGCGGAGGAAAAGAAAAGGTTAGAAGCGTTAGAAATGATGAGAATACCGTGGATAGAGAAGGTTAGAAATGAAGAGGTATAAGAAAGAATAGCAGAACAGAGGACTCTACGGAAGTCAATAAGAAATAGGCGAGATAGGTTGGTAGGACACCTTAGGCATGAAGGGCTAGTTAAAGACATATTAGAAACAGAAATAACAGGAGTTAAGAGGTAGACCAAGATTAGGTTACTGTTCACAAATAGTTAAAAATATGGTTATCTCAGGATAGGAAATAGTGGAGATGAGTGTCCAACTAGTCTTAGGACTGTCGACCTTATGATAATGAAATGGATGAGACCAATATACACATAATATATAACTTACTTTAAAAAGATCATCATCATCATCATAAGGTCGTCAGTCCTAAGACTGGTTGGACACATACCTCCACTCTTTCCTATCCTGAGCTAAACTTCGCATTTCCCTAAAACTAGAACAGCCTACATCCTTAACTATTTGAGAACAGTAACCTAATCTAGGTCTACCTCTACCCTTCCTAACTCCTGTTTCTGCCTCTAATATGTCTCTGACTAGACCTTCATGTCTGAAAAGGTGTCCTACCAACCTATCTCGCCTATTTTTTATTGACTTCCATAGAGTCCTCTGTTCTCCTATTCTTTCTAANCAGCTCGTAAGTCCCTAATTTTTTTCTTTGGTACCAAATTAGCTCCTTTCTTGTGTCTTCCATTAAACACTTTTATTCATAGTCGATTTGGCTTGATTTTGTTTCTATTTTTATTGCAAGTTTCAATTTATCGAAAACGTAAAACTGGATAGAATATAAATGAAAATTCTTTGAATAAAAGTGAACACACTGTATCCACTCACTAAGGATAATGAGATAGGACGGTAGAAGATCGTTTAGGGACACCAATAAAAAAGGGACTTTAAGTATAAAGAAAAGAGCCGCTTCAATTCGGACGTATCAGCATCGGAAAATAAATTAAAGAAAAGAAAACGAGATTAAGGGCTTCACAAATACGAAAAGCAATTACTCAAATAAAGAGACAACTCCTAGACCTGACTAAATTGAGCCTTTTCGAGTGGCTATTGATCCGTTCGCGGTTCGAATTGATTTGAAGGAGCAAATATTGAAACTGAATTGAATGAATTGTCATTGGGGGTATAGGTTGTTAATAGTCGTCGTCGAATGCTACACCATACACCTCTGTGTGTAGGATATCTATATGTACATGTACCATATGTCCTCTGCTACCGTTATTTCCGTTGGTTTTGTATCAGTTAATTGATGTAACCTGACCGAATTGGTCGAAATGACCGGCGGTTTTTTCTTTTCTTTTCTTCTTTTGCTTAGAAGTAGAAACATAAAAAGGTATAAAATATCTGTACAAAAACAGGAAATGATATCCCTTATAAGGGATATCATTTCCTGTTTTTGTACAGATATTTTATACCTTTTTATGTTTCTACTTCTAAGCAAAAGAAGAAAAGAAAAGAAAAAACCGCCGGTCATTTCGACCAATTCGGTCAGGTTACATCAATTAACTGATACAAAACCAACGGAAATAACGGTAGCAGAGGACATATGGTACATGTACATATAGATATCCTACACACAGAGGTGTATGGTGTAGCATTCGACGACGACTATTAACAACCTATACCCCCAATGACAATTCATTCAATTCAGTTTCAATATTTGCTCCTTCAAATCAATTCGAACCGCGAACGGATCAATAGCCACTCGAAAAGGCTCAATTTAGTCAGGTCTAGGAGTTGTCTCTTTATTTGAGTAATTGCTTTTCGTATTTGTGAAGCCCTTAATCTCGTTTTCTTTTCTTTAATTTATTTTCCGATGCTGATACGTCCGAATTGAAGCGGCTCTTTTCTTTATACTTAAAGTCCCTTTTTTATTGGTGTCCCTAAACGATCTTCTACCGTCCTATCTCATTATCCTTAGTGAGTGGATACAGTGTGTTCACTTTTATTCAAAGAATTTTCATTTATATTCTATCCAGTTTTACGTTTTCGATAAATTGAAACTTGCAATAAAAATAGAAACAAAATCAAGCCAAATCGACTATGAATAAAAGTGTTTAATGGAAGACACAAGAAAGGAGCTAATTTGGTACCAAAGAAAAAAATTAGGGACTTACGAGCTGTCAAGGATACTCAGTATTTAATGTTACTATCTCAAATTCATGTAAAGGTAGCACAACGTTGTCAGTATATTTAATTCTCAATTTAGATGATGTAGAGTCAAAGCTTCAGTTATGTTATGTCATGTTTCGTATTAATATTAATACTTCTGTAGCACAATTTACAGTATATCCATTAGATAGGATATTTTACCAATTACCTTTCATACCATAACCATTACTTTTAACATTGTCCTATTGTGCTAAAAGACTACAGCAAGGAGTGGAGGTAATATAAAGACAATGTTAAGAGTAAAGGTAATGGTATGAAAGAGTAATCGTGAAGATATATCCATTGTATATAAATATATCGCATTTAAATTTTATATTCTATTTGTAAAGCGCTTGTTCGGAACAAATTATCAAAAATCATCAATATATTGTAACGAAAATCACCGCTTTTCAGAGCTAATTATTATGTGTTTTCAGCTTATAGAAGAGTTTAGGTAGCCATGATGATTAAAAATACTTATTTCCTTTTTACGAGTTATAGAATAAATTTGTTGAATTATTAGGGCAACTAAATGCTACCTCATAAACAATATGTTTTAACCTTTTTTTGAATTGGCAAAGATTCGATTAAATCGCTGTACGTTTTAAATTCCATTCAATCCAAAAAAACTTCTGTTCCATGATGAAATTAGTAAATTACGCACCTTGAGAGAAAAAGTAAAAGAACGTCTCAGGTCGCAGGTTTATTTTTTACCACGGTGCGTATGCTGTATTCACCACCCCTTGATGAGAAAGTGCAGCATTAAATATAAGCATCGCATAATTTTCAAGATTTTAGTCACAAGATGTTTTAAGATGTTAGTGGTGGATAATTTTGTGGGATGAAGGAAAAGGTAGAAAAGTTGGAAAAGTAGGTATATATTCCAGAAAGGGCTAGAGCTAAATAGTGAAAAATTAAATTTTAAGGAAGAAAGAAGGGAAGAAACAAAACAACATGGGAGGGGTTAGTGATACAAAAAGTGAAGAATTATGCATATTTAGGATATATGTTGAGGTATAATAATAGGAATGAGATGCACATTACCACATCAACAATCAAGGAGTAGGAAACTGATGTTACTCAATGTGATGATGACAAGTTTAGTGTTTTATGGAGTGGAAATATGGAGATGGGAGGAAGAAACAGATTAATATTTTGTGTAAAAGATATATCAAGTGGGTATTATAATTAGAGATAGTACGTCAGATTATGCAATAAGGAGTGCGACTAAACGTAGGAGGAAGTGGGAAAATGCGATGAAAAAGGAGAGGATAGGTTGGGAAAGCTGGAAGAAGGTGATACCAGTAAGGGACAATAGGGAAAAAATATATTGGAAATAGAGACGAAAAATACATATGTAGATATTAAAAATCAATCAAGACCAAGTGAGGGAATTGTTGAGGAAATGGATCAACAATATAGTAGAATTGAAGGGGAAAAGGTACCAGGGAAATGATAAGGGGAGAGAATCTAAGAAAAATAAGAGCCAGGATATGTGGTAGGCCTGAAGTAGATTTTGTAGAGGGACTGGCAAAATTATCGGATGGCAAAGTATTTAGAAGGGAGGGAAATAAACAAGCAAAATTTAGGACAAGGAATGCGAGTAGGGGATGCAAATATTGGAAAAAGGAACAAGTCAGACGGTGTAAAATATGTGGTAGGGAGTTACGTAGAATGTCTGAAGCATATGTCAGGAGGATGTGAGGATAGTAAAACTAGGAAAAGAGTTATGCATTGGTGAATGAGAATGGGGGGGTTGTTTTTGTCTTTAGGGCAGCGAAAGAAGTGTGGCATAGGAAAGTAATAAGGGAGGGGAGAGTAGATAGATTAATACGGGTAAGTTAATAATAAGTTTTAGAAATGTAGTAAATAATTTCAATAAAGCTTAATAATATTTTTTCAAGGGATATTGAGTACTTTGATGCAACTTAGTATTTACGATTTGGGTGCATTTAGGTACTGGTTCTATGATTAATTTTCGTCAATTAAGCGTAATTAAAAGTAATCAATTTAATTGCTTCTATGAAGCAATTACAACACCACCCCAATTTTTACATACACTTGGATCATAACATAAAGATCAAGATTAAACAATTATTGAATTAATTAAAAAATATTACTTCCACCTAAGTAATTACATTTATAGGTAGTTGTACCAAAATACTGTCATTATGCAATTTGCGTTAATACTTTGTGGGCATTTGTAGTATTAGTATTAATAACATAATATGTACCTACATACACCTGGTAACCAAATACCTACACTGTCCCATGCTACCGGCTTTGAACATAACCAGAGCACCGACACAAGTGACCATAAACAAATACATTTAAATTTTATAGTTGTTAAAGACATTGTCAATAATGAAAGACTTACTTGGAACACGACCGTCGTCAAATTGGTGCCTATGTTTCCATGATCGCACATTTTCGCACTTAATTACCGTAAAAACAAAAGCTAATTGTCTTATTATAATCACTTTCACCGAATAAATAATACAAGATGGCAGCCGCGTTCTTCTATAGTACAACAGGTTGCTGTGATCTATATTAATGATCCCATAAAAACAAGACACAACATATATCAACTTTCCATAAACATGCTGTCCGATTCGTTCTCTCTCTTACTCCCTCTACATTATACTGTGCTCGTCTAGCTTCAATACTAAATGGAAATAACTTTAAATGTGACGATTAACTAACTCCTCATAATAAAACTTAAACCGATAAGAAACAACCTTCCTATCCGTATAGGGAATAATAAAAAAATAAGGAATTTAAATAATAGCTATCTATTTACTCATATCAACCTGGAATTTAAGTACAGTCCTGACAACTTTTTAGACAACATATTATAGGTGGTTGAAATATTGTTTTGTAAATTTTTGTTATTAAAATAAAATGAAAATATTGTAAGGACTGTCATACAATCAATCAATGCAATTTTAATATAGATGTGCATTTTATTTTTTATGACTTAACGAATTGATATAACTTATAATAGTAATGTTTAATGGATTAAAAATGTTCCATTATCTTTTATCATATGAGGAAGGGGTGTAAAATTTTATTAAGTAATCAATTTTACTCTAAGGACGCGGGGTTTAAAATTACTAACAACTACTTGAATGAAATGTTAAAGATAAAATAAACTTTTAATATAAATTTAAAAAGGTAATTTATTGCAAACATATTTTATTGATAAGACAACGAGAATCTATAAACGTATTTTGAAACTTTCGAAAAGCTCGAGGGATACTAATAATTTTTTATTTACCTTTAAATTTGATTATAAATCTTAAGTAAGGGATGGAATCACTCAGCGACGTATTTTTGTATTGCAATACGACCAAAGCTTTTAAATAATTGTTTTTAAAAATGTTTACCGTAGTTATGCAACCGCTTAACTTAATTACAACGCTGTAAATGGTGTAGTATAAGAAAGTTCCATTAAATTATTTTTGCTAAATTTCCCTGTTGTAGTTATGCAACCTATCGAATTCGGTACACTGCTGTATGTAATATGGTATATACGCTCGGAAATCCCCGACAGACGGTCTATATACAGGGTGTCGCAATAATTTCAATTTATTAACTATTATAGGATATTCATAATCTTCATAAATTAAAAAATCGGAACAGCCAATTTTCACAGTAGATATCTAAATTAACTCTAAAAAGATAAAGTTCGCAGCTACATCATTGTTATTTAAAAGAACTATTTATTCAAGATTCCACGGTATAAAAATATGAATTTATAGTTTAGCTACACAAATAATAGTATTAAGAAGTTATTTGTATGCCTCAAGTTGAGATTGACCTTTCAAAAACTTCAGATGCTAGAAATTGGCTTTTTCTGAACCACGTATGACCCTTGAAATTACCACTGTTAGAACTAATTAAACAGTTGTTTCGTTTTGTTATTAACGTAGTTTATAGTCATGTTTAAAATATTTTACTTACCTTAAACATTATCTTATAACAATCTACCGTGCTTTGCCTCTTTGTTAGTGCACATTAAAAGATCAACGAAGTAAACTTAAGGAAATTGTTAATTTCATAGAAATTTTTACTGAAATCCCGCTGATTTTATACTTAGCAATTCAACCATTCTATAAATTTGTCTCTTTAAAGTTTGTTTATAAATTGTTAAGCTCGCGTTGGACGTCTTAAAAAGTAATATGTTGTGAAAGAAGAAGGAAAAATAAGGATGATGGTGTTATAGGGGGATGTTTTGTTACAAAAATCCCTTTCTTTCTTTAATCTCATCATTTATTTGATAATTATTAGAAAGAAGCCCTATAAAACAGAAAAAGAAATGGTTAGAGAAGTGTATGAGTTCGTCCAAACCTATTAAACGAATGGAACAAACAACATACAACTCAAACCAATAAAAACACTAAGATGTCTTCTATGACACAAAGGGGAAGATTTCTTTTGACATTCAGCGAGCGACAGCAAGCAGATTTTCTGAATATTCGCAAATTTTCCGTTTTTCTGACTTTCTTTTCGATTTGTCACAACATACGAGACTGAAGGGTGTGAGTGTTTCATTTTCAAATTTTCGTTCTTAGGGCGCAAGAAGCGATTCGATTCGGCAAGAGAATCCGTCTTTTCATGACTTTTTTCATTCTTTTTCAATAGGCGATTAACTTGAGAAATTCCTAACACAAACTTCATTCAATTTCATCATCATCATCCAATACCTCTTGTTCTTATTCTTACCCCTTTTTAACAGAGAAAGCAATATTAGTCATGTAATGAAATTTATTACAACTAACATTAAGTTTATCACTATTACTAATTGTAATTAGTCAAATGTTCAATCATTAAATCACAAGACTCGATTTTGTTTTTTAAAAAAAGAAATACTTTTTCAACATCTAGAACTTTTATACACGACGTACAAAATCAAATAAAAAGAATAAACAACAGTCCTAATCGTCGATCTGGGCTGGAACCGATTAAAAGCTGAGTTGTACACAAATTATTAATATAATAAATAGGATATTAATCGTAATTTTTAATAACGAATTTTTTTCTTTGTTGGTGCAGGAAAAAGATTTTCAAACAGCTGTTAACGCTATTGTGTTCGATCACCTTTTTTCTGTGTGCCAAAACAAGGAAAATCAAAAACTTAAAAAGTGTACAAAAGGAGAAACATATTCAACGAAGAAGTCCTTACACATTAATTTTTTCGTACATCTCGATACGCGTCAGTGTGTGAAAACTCCTTCGCAATGATAACTATAAACTATTAATCTAAAAACTAAATATCCATTCAATATTTATGACGTCGCGTGTCCAGGGCGAGATTTGTTTTAATAACGACCTGAAATTAGGATTAGAATAAAAACATATTAACAAAGAGTTCCACTTTCAAGAAAATGTAATAATAGCGTGCATCATTCTACTAACTAACGATAAATGAAGAAAAACGATTACCAAAGTATTCGAACTTTTAAACTGTGCTACATTATACAAAATTATTTAATGTAGATATTTCTAAAAAAAAAATACAAATCCAGTGTCATAAAATAAAAATAGCCAATTCGTAAATAAAAGTAATATTTAAAAAGTAACTTATTATTTTGTTATCTTAAACATACAGAAATTCGACAAAGGTTGATTGGCCTGTTTATTTAATGACAGTACTTCTTATATAAAAATGTAAAATCTTCTAGCTAACAAAATTCTTGACAGCCCAGTATTCAGTGTATTCGCATTGTTTAAACAACTTTATAAATTGCACAATATCATATTAACACAATAAAACCTTATTTCATACTACGTATGAATTCACACATTCAAAAAACCATTCCATACAAAACTTTTTAGTTTTATACGTTTGAAATTGCTTATTGTGCATTAGAACCTAGTGATATTAATTAGGTACTTTACAACTTTTATGATTCCTTTGTAAATTTACAGTTAGACAAAATCAATCAAAATTATCATCCTCTATAAATACGCCAATCAAATTAATAAAACACTGCTTACGAATGTACGCATTAATAAATTCAAAATCAGAATTTAAAGATATTTGTTATGTATATAGTGTCACATTTTTATAGTAGCCATTCCATTTGAAAAGCTTAAAAATGTGAATAGAATCTCAGACATGTGAGTTTTTACACTATATTCTTAAAGATCTACTCGCTCTTTATCCCTAAGTAAAATTTATATTTGCACGTATATTTTCAAAAATGGTAGTAAACTTTACAAAAAATTGGTATTTATATGTGCGATAGCTGAGATTATACTCTTCAGTGTGAGCAAATACAATCATTTACGTATACAAAAATCTGGGTCAGGACTCGAATGAGTGAACAGATCCTCAAGAAAATACAGTTTAAGATTCTATTTACATCTTTATGTATTTCAAATGTAGTGGGTATTTTAAAAATGGAGACTATACCATGGATTTAACTTTATGCATACCACCCATTGTTTCTTTACTAACGTTTTATTTAAACGTTTCTGGAAAAAAAAAGCAAAAAATTCTAGTGCACTGTAGTATATCATAAACGTCCACTAGGTAGTTCATGTTATAAAAATTCAAGTGTCGCGTAATTACAAAAAAAGCATTTTACTATAAACAACAATCAACTAAAAATTAAAATTGGGTAAATTGAAATATGATTGTGGTGCAGAGTATTTGATTAAATCCCTAACGAATAAGAGAAAGTAACTTAAAATTTGCAATAGAAATATTGCAATGGTAATACATCTAGTTCTATTATACAGGGTGTAGAACATACTTTAATTTTTATAACAGGAAAATTGGACACTAAAATCTCTTCAAAATACCATTAATAAAGCAAAAGCAAAGAAAAAATTTAGGAGAGAACACGATCAGTTTGAAGAGGAGACACTGCATTCAAATAACAAGCTTAGAAGAAATTTTGACAGGAGACAGTGGAACATGCAGGTTACAACTAACGCAAAGTATGCAAAGTGTATTATTAAAAATGTCGTGTTTTATGAGAAAGTTACTACTACTATCACTGAATTAGAAAGAGGAAAATAGGATAAGAAAACGGAAAATTAAATAAGATCAATTAAAAATTATAGAGGAAAAATATATGAATACATAATTAAAACAAGAGAAGAAGATTTTCTGGGAGCTACTACCTATGTGTGTTAACAATAACAAACAATATTTAATATTTTTTCTTTTACTTACGTGGAGAATAAGATCTGGAACGGGAACGATCGTAACGCCTACTGCGACGATAATATGGCGATGGGGATCTGCGGTATCTAGAAGAACGGTAGTAATAATCACTGAAAATTAAAGAATCATGAACATGCATCCCGACACCCACTAACACTGACGACAACAGCAACAACAGCAACTCCATTTTATGGCAAATAATTAAAAACAGGTATTTAAACTAAGCATCCCTGAATGCCACCAAAATTAGTGAATGATATACTAATATAAAAGCAAATTTAAAAATTATGATCATATACCAAAAATTAAACAGAGCAAGGCATCTTTAATAAATCATCTAGATTTTATTACCAACGCACGATAAATTTCATTATATTTAATTAATGCAAATTAAGGCGTACACAAACAGATCTCTCTCTCAACTAATATATAAAAAAGATATAAAACAAACGACTATTTATTGTCCAACGATTAAAAATTTCATTATACCTTTGACTTTAGTACTATTCAAAATTGGGTTTAAAACACTACACTTTCTCTTTATTACTATTTTAAATTTTGTTTTATATCTTTTTGTCATTCAATTCTGTTGTGAAACAACTGTGTCAGATATGTAATTAAAACGTTGTTAACATATCTTAACGTGCAAGAAGTTTCAAAATCAATTATATCCCTGTTTATACAAGAAATCATAAGTGACATAAAATAATATGACTTCTCAAACAAAAACAGGTAATTCACAGTAGCATACAGTTACGCTTTAAAAAATTCAATCTAAGAAAAAAATACTTTACAACAAAATATGTAACTTACTCTCTATCTCTATCGCGGTCTCTTCTGCGGTCCCAACGCTCACTGTAAATAAAACACACATAAATTACCAATTGAACAAATGAAACAAATTTGATTGTCCTATAAAATGTTTGTTGGCTATGGCTATTTTCGCTTTGATATCAATTGTAGATATTGTTATTGTTTTCTGTAATGATGTTTAAGCATTTAAATTATTTACTTTTTGCATATTAATAAAAATATAAGGAAAAAAAAACTAATTAACACATACATTTAAAGTATAACATTGTATATGCGAAACATGAACCCTAATCAAAATTGTGGAGAAGGCAATTTAGATGCGCTGTTGAAATCATCTAGAGAAAATGTGGACAGATAGCATTAATAGACAGATTATAGACAATATAGAAAAAAGAGGGAAACCTATTAGGGCACCTTATAAATATAGCAATCTCGTTAATAACTTGAAAATCCAAAGGAATTTAACAATAGAATGTGTATATAAGTAAACAAAACAATCCAACAGTCCATAAATAATGAAGTGACTAATGACGATTTCGTAATGTTAAACAAAATAACCATTCTTTTTTAAATAGCTAATTTAAAAAGTTAATAATTTGCAAAGATTCACTCAGATTATAATGTAAAGAGGTGCCTTTGCAAGATTAATTAACCTGTTCACCTGCTCAGTATCTTGCCTAAAGACCTCCTACAATTACTTTACCAAAATATAACAATGTCATCCAGTATAAAACGATTACAACTAGATGATGCAGAATGTTGTTACATTTGGAAATTCAAATGAACATTGATGTCTAACTTACTATGTTGGTTTTCCCATATAAATCCCAGGTGTTGGGGTGTGTGCTCTTTCGGTTATGGAGAAATCAACTCTTATACTTTTACCATTGATTTTAATTCCATTGCATTGGTCTTTGGCTACCTTTGCATCGTCTGTGTTCTCGAAATATACAAAAGAGAAGCCCCTTGATCTACCAGTCTATAACACAAACAAAAATACTTTTTAATTATGACCTATATAAATAAATTACAAAATAAAGATCAGTAGTTAATGACTAACAAATTATGTAGTCATAAAAATAACATAAATGAACTTTTTTCAAAATCTAGTACAACTTCGTTTTAAATTTTAAAAGAGAAAAACATGAAAGCAAACAGAGGTAACATGCCCAAAAAAAAAAATGGGATCTATTAAAGTTTTCTTATATACAATACATTTAAGATTTAAATTGTTTTTGGTACAAATGGTACATGGTTAGTACATATCCGTATACAGATTCACTGTCTTTAGTATAAATGAACTAAACGAAAACGTAAACTTTCGCCAGTGTCAATTTCTAAAATTTCTTCTCCCTGTGTGCATCAAGGCATTTTGTATTTAGGACAAAACAACTCAAATTCACAGGTTTAGGACACATTGTGCGGCTTTGATAAAAAGAATATAAAAATAAATATAAGGCATTTTGTTGCATATTTGCTTTCACCAAAATAAAAAGATTTAGAAAACCATAGAAGAATCTGCAATTTCCAGTTACATAAAAAAAAATCTATTCAATCTTCGTATTCTTTAGTTTTTATTAAAAATTAAATTAAACTACTTGGAACCTAAAAATGACATAAAATTGCCCAATTTGTTAAAAATTAAATATATAATTCTTTAAATCAAACAATTATATTGCCCTTTTGACATAACTTAAGGAAAAGTTCTATAAATAAGTATTAGTGTCATTAATTTTATGGAAATGAAATGAATTCCTCAAATAAATAATTAAAAAGGGTTTATAAAGACTAACCTTAGCATCAATAACTACTTGTACTCGTTCGACAGGACCATATTTTGAGAAAATGTGGTACAACTCCTCCTCTGTTGTGTAGACACTTAAACCGAAAACGCCCAAGCATCGTGACGGTTTGGGATTGTCCCGGGTACCGAGGTGTCGTCTTCTACTTGACATAGGACTGTGAGAATGAGATCTGCGACTGTAACCTTTGCCACGAGAATGAGAACGTGACCTACTACGAGAATATTTTGAAGTTTTGTAGTGTCTGTCTGAACGTGATCTACTGCGCGATCTAAAAAGTAAATAGTCTTTTCATTATCAAAAGTACATAAATTTAAAAATTGTAATAACCATTGCCAGAAATGTATGCATGCATGGTAAAACTGTTCTATACAAATCGAAAATCAAATTTCATATTCTTACTGTAGACTAAGTTATTCGTGTTTATTAGTGCATCTTACAATACCTTCCCTTTAAAAATATACCCATATGAAGTCAGAAAAGAATCAACCTTCTCGAAAATTTGATTTTTTCAAAACTATTTTATATTTGAGGCCCTTTCCAAAAATATATTTAAAGATTTAATTACCTGTACTTTCTGTCTCTGTCATCTCTTCCACCTCTCCTTTCTCTATCACGTTCCCCTTCCCTATACATTTTACGAGAATGGCTAGGGCTCCTGAAATCATCATAGTACTTTATATAGTAAATACTTTCTCTTAAACTCGAGAAAACAGAACACATTAAGTAAATACACACATAAGTAAAAGCATTTGGCATTTTTCTCAAGCAAAACTAGTAACTGATATATCAGATAAAACTCAACAAAACTGTGTTGACAAGTTACTTAATTCTGTTCAAAACATTAACCTTTCTCACTATGCTTACAATACAATTTTTAAATAAAATCCATACCTAAAATGTAACTACTTCATAATCAAACTAAATAGAAAAGCTGTATGAAAATTATCGGAGCTGAGTATATGTGAAACTTGTATATCTGCACGGGATTTTCAGAAATAATATTCCTGTGTGAATCGAGTAGGCTTCTATATAAACGAAATCTCTCAATAACCACAGGTTTTAGGTAAGAGTTGTAAAACTATCAATGAAACCATTGCACAGAATAGATTTGTTATTGTCTTGTTTCTAATATTTAGAATAAAAAGTTGCACTATAGAAATGTAGTGTATACTGTACTAACCTTGAGTAACTCTTGCCTTTGTGATTTCTTGGAGATTCGTCTCGCTTTGCGTGTGGTGAGTGGTCGTTCATCTGTTTATGGGGTGGTAACGAATGGCTTTCCTATATTTAACAACAGTTTGATCAATATTACACGAGCTCACGCCTTTATCTTTAGGGACTGAAACTACAACTAATTTTAATGTTTATAAATAAAATTATCTTTTCTGATCATATAAAAATTGGTAAAGCGTGTTTTTGGATATAATGCGTAGAAAACGTGACTGGGTTAGCGCGAGAAGTACCGGCACAACACAACCAAACACATCACTTTTCCTATTTTTAAAACATAGCTTAAAAATAGTACTTACGTCTCGGTCGCTCATATCACCAGCGAAAGAAACCTGGAAATACTCAAATAACTTCAATTAGGCTGCCAAATTCGTGCACTGTAAACTACTACACTTCACCAATGAAATCATACCAAAAGCACGATTTTGTGATGGCGTCAGACTGAAAACGGAAGTTTACCTGACAAACATGCGCGGATTGGCCGAAATTAAACAACTGTCAATTGCAATGTTTCCTCTCTTCTTTACCTTTTCACGCGCGACAATTTAAATCCTTAATCAACAAAAACAATAAGAACGACAACTAAATCCACATTTTTATCCGTAAATAAGCGAAAGTTGAAGAATCATAAATTAAATATTATCTATTCAATCTATTCAAATTAGAATTTGCAATATGGGTGCATGCTGGTAGGTAGTAAACAATAAAAATAGTAAATCAACTTGTAGCAGAGATGTAATAGAAAATAATAATGCAAACTGACTAATATCATGTCCATTTGAAAAAAATGAACTAGTTATTAGTTAAAGTAATAGATTAATGCATTTATAAGTACATACAGATTTGCAATTTCTGGCTAGAAAAAGAAAGTTCTCACCGACAAGTTTGCCTATTCTCCGCCAGATGTCACATAAATGTCTTATAATTTATAATATACAGTGTGTTTTAAAAATCTATGCAGCTGTAAATATTTAAATGCATTTTTTTAATAAACTGTCTTGCAACATAAAATTTTATCAAGTGAAAAAGTTTTATAAACGCAAGTTAGAATTTTAAAATTTTAATAAAGAATTTATAATAAAAATTATCAAATAGATATCTGGCAAAATATTATATTAATTAGGATAAAACTAAATAAGTCGATAAAATGATATAGAAAACGACTTCGTTCTGAATATAACGTGCGAAATTTTTGAAATATGGCCAGATTAAACAGCTCTAGAGGCTTTTTCCGTAATTGAGAACAGTTGGGAGGGGTCGGGTGGAAAGTCACTTATGTAATTGGTTCATCTGGATACATTTAGTGAGATTTTGCGTGACTAGCTTTTTAATTTCCATCTTTTATCTTTTCGCTTAATTACTTTATGATTTCGGCATTTGTTGTTAGAATAAATGAATAAAATTACAGGAACGCGAGTCGTCGTATTTCTTGGCTTTCATTTTCATGTATGAATCATGGAAGTTAATGTTTGTCGTGACGTGACGGCGCTTTGCGGCAAAATGTAACTTTTAAAATGCCATCGGTGAACAGGGTAATGTAAATTAAACGTATACATACAATACATTTGTTTAAAAATAATAATACC
>NW_020442313.1:388119-410744 GCF_000699045.2 Agrilus planipennis
AGTGAATTTGAATAACCTTACGCTAAAGTGATTCTCCAGAGTTCAAGTTACTTATTATAAAAGTTTGAAATTTCTGGTAGCTTTTTTTCTGTTAATAAAAATAAATTTAATCTGTTCGGTTAACGAATCTCCATAAAATTACGTGTAAAATTACAATTTTGTAAAATTTCAATAACTTTTTAACAGTTTAGTGAATCGATTTGCATTTTTTACAGGAGTTTTAGAATTGAATGAGGAACGTTCTTCCAAATTTTTATTTATCTCGTAGCATTTTGACATACCTCTCAAACATCCTTAAGTTTTCCCTCAAAATTAGCCCCCAAAACATAATTACAATATTACAGTTAAAGAATTAACATAACAGTGTGAGGATGACACAATGATGTCGAAATAATTACAATATTTTGTAACTGAAATACAGTTTTGAATTTGTTGAGTTACGAGTTGCTTTTATAAAAAGTCGAGTGTCAGGGGGAAGTTGTATCTATAGTATCGGCGAGGCATCCCCGAAAACAACCCCCGACTGCATTTTCCTTTTGGATATCTCCAATTTGTTGTCGTCAATAAGGCGACCGACGCCACCGCCGTCGCCGGCGTCGTCGGTAGTCGCGGCCAAAGCTTTTATCTTGCCGGCATTGTTTTATGGAGTTTTCGTCTGTTAGCCGCCACAAAGTAGCCAGTTTGTAGTGGGGTAATGTGTGTAGTAACGAAATCAGTGAACTTTACCAGCCCAAAGAGGCTCTTACCTCTAAACGAACGAAATTACATTGGACGTGACGACTCGCACACTCGTATACCACCCCCGCACTTACACTTGCCCTTGCCCACCGCCGCCCACCCTCGAACGACCAACCAAACGCAGCCCCTTTCGCCGCGCTCGCTTCTTCTGTCACCGAATTAAGCCACGGACCGAAAGAAATGTACTACCACCAACTCCGCCGCACACTCTCACCCTGTCCGCTCTTAATTAGGTTAGGGGATGGACTGTTGCTAAACAAATTTGCCGTAAAATACACCGGTCACGCTAACATTATCTGCTATAGGTACATAATGGCCATAATGGGACGGTGTATTAAAAAAAACATACTATACTACAGTCGTAAAAAAAATAAAATTAAGCACTTTTTAGATATTTTCTTCTATTAGCGATTTTTAAAATATAAAGGAATAAAAACCCGTTACTATTTATCCTCCATTTCGTTTAAAGTGGGTAGCTGTTTTCGCGGAGTTATATATTACATGCTCCCGAGTCTTTGAAACTTAGAAAGTTCAGGAGTCCTTCCTGGTCGCCCTAGAACTGTTATCGTAGATATTATGAAAAAATTCCAAATAACTTTTAGTAACTAAGAATAATGGTTAGATAAAGGAAAAAAAGAAAGATTCACCAACCTGAAAAGTTACAAATTGTTCACTATCATTATATATATACGAATAAAGAAGAAACTTCACCGAATATAAAAATTATACACTTTTTTCTTTTTATGTGAATGTTTGGAATATATTTTTTTCCACTACGTCTAGCTGAACATACGTCCTACTTCTCTGAAAACTATCCTCCAACCGAATTATCAAAATCCTCTCTGACGCAAACCCCTCAAAAGTTTTAAAATACATTTGTTGAGCTCATACATATTAGAATAATATTCATATGAAGGTTTTTCTACGAATTTTATTATACCAAGTCCTACTTTTCTAAAAATGATGCCGCCCTTTTTGATAATCGCATTTAACAAAAAGAAAATTTAAATAAGAAAGATTTAGCCGATTGATAAGGTATTTTCCAAAATATGAGATAGTCGGAAAAAACCTACGGATTCATCATGAGTATATAATTAAAATTTCAAGTCCATGACGTAATTCGTTTACGAGTTATCACCCTGACAAAACAAGGAAAGTTAGCTCAGACTATAATGAGCGAAATGGAAGCCGTTTACAGTGATCGCTGCCCTAGAAAAACTATGATTTACAAGCGGCATGGGCAATTAGATATGGTCGAGAGTTGATTGAAGACGGCCGATTGAGGCCATCAAGTCGAACATAATAGAAAAATATTGATAGATGCTCGTCTGAACGAACACGATCACCTTGACATGACTAAATTCAGTGCAATATGGATACCAAGAATGCTTACTCCGCGTGAAAAGTTACAGAGAGTAGACGTATGTAAGCATTTTTTGGAACTGTGTAGCGACGAACCTAGCCCGATTCTCGAGAAGATTGTTACAGGAGATGAAACTTGACTTCTTCACATCGAACCTGAGTCCAAACAGAAATCGATGCAATGATACAAAAAGGGTATACCACCCCTAAGAAGTTTACGGTGTCAGAATTGATTGGAAAGTTGATGGCTACAGTTTTTTGGGACTGTGAAGGAATTTTGCTAGTAGATTACAAAGAAAAAGATACCACAACTACTAGAGACTACTATGCTTCAATACAAGAAAAATTAAGGGCCGTCATCAAGGAAAAAAGAAGATGAAAATTGACGAAAAGTGTGCTGCTTCTACAGGATAATTCGCCAATTCACATGTGCCAACTTGCGATGGCTGCTCTACACAAACAAATATTCGAATCTCTAGTTCACCCACCTTATAGTCTAGACTTAGCTCCCAGTGATTTTTATTTATTTCCAAATTTGAAAAAGAAGCGCAGGGGGCGAAAATTTTCCAATGACAATGAAGTCAAACAAGCTGTTTCGGCCCATTTTGAGGGCAAAGACAAAAAAAATTTTTTTGTAGTGGTATGTAAGCATTTTTTGGAACTGTGTAGCGACGAACCTAGACCGATTTTGGAGAAGATTGTTACAGAAGATGAAACTTGGCTTCTTCACTTCGAACCTGAGTCCAAACAGAAATCGATGCAATGGCACAAAAAGGGTACACCACCCCTAAGAAGTTTAAGGTGTCAAAATCGAATGGAAAGTTGATGGCTACAGTGTTTTGGGACTGTGAAGGAATTTTGCTAGTAGATTACAAAGAAAAAGATACCACAACTACTAGAGACTACTATGCTTCAATACAAGAAAAATTAAGGGCCGCCATCAAGGAAAAAAGAAGAAAGTTGAATAAAGGTGTACTGCTCCTGCAGGATAATGAGTCAGTTCGCAAGTGCGATTTGCGATGGCTGCTCTATACAAAGAAGGATTCGAATGTCTTGTTCACCCACCTTACAGTTCAGACTTGGCTCCCACTGATTTTTATTTATTTCCAAATTTGAAAAAGGAGCTCAGGGGGAGAAAATTTTCCAGTGATAATGAAGTCAGTTAAGCTGTTTCGCCCTATTTTGAGGGCAGACAATTTTTTTTTATGGTATCGAGACGTTAATTTTGAGATCTAATAAATGTATTTTACAACACTTCTTTTCAGCGAACTTTTGGACCTTCCCTCATATCCACTATCTACTTCTTATTTTTCGTATCCTATCTTTATATTCGCTGCTTTCCTACTTCTTCTTACCTTGCTTACCACTATTTTCGACTTTCTTTTATTTATTATCGCTTCCATTTTATTTAAGGCTATCCCTAACTTCTCCATGCTAGATGTGATGATGTTTATCGCGAATAAGTTTTAAAAATTGTTTTAAAGTTATAGAATATGGCGCATTCGAGTATGAAAGCGGTTCATTTAGCGTTATCCTTATTATTAACTGGGCGATTTTCGTGTCTTCACCCAATCGATGACTTGAACTAATGTTAAAAGGAATAGTTTTTACATTCAGAAGAAAGATGTTCCTTACAAGGACAATTTACAAACATACATATATACATATCGATCCTAAAGGAGTTTTCTATGTGTATAAATACAGACGATAGACGACACCAACGACGACAACCACGCGACGATGGTTGAAAGTCGTCTATAAAACGGTGGCGGTTTTCAATCTTCCGATGTCTTCTATCTAAAACTGTGAACGATCGGTTACCACTATATGTCAGTCCATTAAGGTAAAAGCCAATGGCATGCATGAATCGCGTACGAACGTCCGCAATAACAGATACTTTAAAAGCTCCCGATCGCGTGCTTGTATTTAGATACCTACAGGAACGTAATATGGATGTATATTTACGGATTTGCTACTACAATCCAACCAATAATTCAGGAACTAAAATCCCTAATAAGTACGCCATTTGTATTAATTATTTATAAGTTCATTCATGTTTTGAAAAGATTTTTCTAAAAAAATCTTTGGAGGTCGTGAATTCCTATGTATCATCAGCCCCTCGCTGCCTAGATCAAAACATCACTGAACTTTTCATCGACACATGATTTCGGATTCGTTCAGTTGAAGGTCTGCAACAACTTGAACGCTTTTCTTCCATACTTCCTGAAATTTGTCATTTAAAATGTCAATAACCGTTTCTGTCTTTTTTAATGATTCAATTATGCAGTGACCAGGTAAAGTCCTTATGTAAAGGCTTTAGAAATCAGGGTAGTTAGACCGAATGTCGTTTCTTACGGTTTAAACTTCAGTTTTCGCTGCTTTCGCATAATACTGATACGGGAATTCTCGGAAATTTGAACAAAAGCCAAATCTGACCCATGCTTAATGATAAAGGTTGTACCCAGCTCTGTGACGACGAACCTAACCCGATTTTGAAGAATATTGTTACCGCAGATGAAACTTGAGTCCATCACTTCGGACCTGAGTCCAAACAAGAATCGACGTGATGACACAAAAAGGGTATACCACCCCCTAAGAAGTCTAAGGTGTCAGAATCGTCTGCAAAGCTGATGGCTACAGTTTTTTGGGACTGTGAAGGAATTTTGCTAGCAGATTCAAAGAAAAATGTATCACAACTACTGGAGACTGCTATGCTCCAATACTAGAAAAGTTAAAGGCCCCCAAAAAGGCAAAAAGAAGAGGAAAATTGACGAAAGGTGTGCTGCTCCTGCAGGATAATGCGCCAATTTACAAGTGCCAAACTTGCGATGGCTGCTCTACACAAACAAGGATTCGCTAGTTCACCCACCTTATAGTCCGGACTTAGCTACCAGTGATTTTTATTTATTTCCAAATTTGAAAAAGGAGCGCAGGGGGTGAAAATTTTCCAATGACAATGAAGTCAAACAAGCTGTTTCGGCCCATTTTGAGGGCAAAGACAAAAAATACTTTTTTTAGTGGTATCGAGAAGTTAATTTCGAGATCTCATAAATGTATTGACCTAATGGGGAATTATATTGAAAATGAAAAATAAATTTGTATTTTTATTTATTTTACAATACTTCCATTCCGCGAACTTTTGGACCTTCACTCGTATCCACTATCTACTTCTTCTTATTTTTCGTCTCCTATATATTCGTTCTTTTTCTACTTTTCCTTCCCTTGCATATCACTATTTTTGTCTTACTTTTATTTATTTTAATACAATGCTTTTTTGGCAGTAGCGCTTCCATTTTATGTAAGGCTATCCCTAACTTCTTTTTGCAAGATACAACTATATCATCTGCAAATCTAAGGATAGTTAGACCGAATGTTATTTCTTATGGTTCGAACTTAGTAGGTATACCGAAACGGGATTTTTCGGAAATTTGGACAAAAGCCAAATATGACCCATGCTTAATTATAAAGATGGTACCCAAGCCTAGATATATTTTGCCGTACCAACCTAAATTACCGCTCGGATACTGCCATAAAACATTAACGAAATACTTTTTTCAATAAATCTTATATTGAAATTATCTTATAAAATGGTTCTAAACAACTGAATGCATACCGATGCAGTAAAATAGTGGGATCGTGGATGAAGATACAGTCAAAACAAATTTCAAAATTTCCTTTAAATCTTAAGTTATTCAGCACGCTTTGTTAAAAAAACTCTTTGATAATGACCTTATCAGTTAAAATATTTGTATGAGTTTTCTGATGAATACTTAAAATCGATCATTTAAAATTCCTGATAAGCTTGTGTTAAGTGTTTTGCTATATGCACAATAGGTTAATTGGCACCAAGGTTCAGTATCATATAATGAGGTTTTAGTAATAAGGCTCTCAATTAGATTAGGTTAGGTAAGGTTGGGTTTAGTATGCACTACCCACAAAAGTATACCTACTGCCCAAGTTTCGATGGGCTCATCCAGGTACCTTCGCTTTTTGGTTGACCGGTACAATAGTGTTGTATTTTTTATATTGTACATGATATATGTATTACGTAATGGATCGCGTTGATGGTTATTATAATAGGACATTAAGAAGGCGAAATAGTTGGTTGGGTCAGTTGCGTGACTGATGTTCATTGGGTGGCCGGGAACGAGATGGGTAGTGATATCGGAAAGTGGACACATTAACGCTAAATTATAAAAGAGAGCAAAGGAGCGCATCGCGTGCACAATCCCGCGCTCGACCGCGGAATTAAAAGTGGTTAACATGTATTAGAGATAGGCGCGAGCGCGAGCGATTCGATTCGATAGCGATCGTTAACGCCGCATCAACAGAGGCGACATGAGGCTATACTGCTATACAACGACGAACATTAGCGATTTTGAACGTACTGTGTACAAATAGCTCGAAAGGCTTTATTGAATGCTTGATTTTAGTCAGCAACTTCGCTCGCGTGAAAAAAAGTACCTATACTAATAGATAACTTCTTGGTAAATAAGTATACCAGATTAATTCAGCCGTTTCGGAGATTAGCCAGTATATATAGACAGACAGACAGATCAAAACATTATTAAAATAAAGAAGGTAATAGTTAATAATAATATAATAATAGTCGGCGACGCGGCGATTTCAACAGAATACAGACCACTTCGAATTATTTTATTCGATTATGGTAACCTGTCTATCACGTTGAGGTTAGCTACGTCGGGATTCGTTTAAGCAAGTAGATATCCATGTATTCAACAGGACCTTGTTGGAGCAAACGTAATCCTAAAATGTAGCATCATACTACAGATGGCGTTTACCGCGCCATTTGTACTATTTTCTAAAACGCACTGTTAAGACAGCAAGTAAAAGTTGGTCTGTGTTCTGTCGGAGCTGCCTGCGCCGCGCTATATGAGATCCAACAAGATCGAAATCGCGATCCGCGTCTGGCAGTTTCGACAGAATACAGACCACTTCGAATTATTTTATTCGATTATGGTAACGTACCTATCACGTTGCTACGTCGGGATTCGTTTCAGCAAGTAGATATCCATATATTTAAATGAATCTTGTTGGAGCATACGTAATCCTAAAATGTAGCATCGTACTACAGATGGCGTTTACCGCGCCATTTGTGGTATTTTCTAAAAGGTAATAGTTGTTTCAACATTACATCATCATAAAATCGTTAGTCCTAAGACTTGACACGCACCTCCACTCCTTCCTATCCTGAGCTAATCTTCGCATTTCCCTAAAATTGGAACATCCGACATCCTTAACTATTTTCGAACAGTAATCTAATCTAGGTCTACTTCCACTCCTCCTAACTCCAGTTTCTGCCTCTAATATGTCTCTGACTAGACCTTCATGCCTGAAAACGTGTCCTACTAACCTATCTCGCCTATTTCTTATTGACTTCCATAGAGTCTTCTATTTTCCTATTCTTTCTAATACCTCTTCATTTCTTCTAACCTTCTCTATCCACGGTAGCCTCATCATTCGCCTCTAACACCACATTTCGGACGCTTCTAACCTTTTCTTTTCCGCCGCGTCAACTGTCCATTTTTCGTACCCGTACAGCGCCGCATTCCAAACATACACCTTCAACAATGTTTTCTGAATTTCCAAATTAATCGTTAATAATACATATTTAAGAGCTAAGCTGAGAGACGTAGAAAGCTATGTCAGCCTCAGACGATGATAAAATAATTGATTCACACGCAATCTTATAAAAAATGCGATTTTAGATATTTAATTTTCCAAAAAACTTAAAATGCGACTAGGTACTTGATTTGTCTCGATTCCATTTCAAGTCAAGAAAATTCAAGTATAGTTGAGACCTTCAAAATTGGCATAGTCCACGATAAAATTGTCACATTTACTTTCTTCTTTCAACTTACTAACCAAACTAGAGCGGTTGCTTATATTGAATATCAAGTTCAGCCGAGAATCGTTGAGTATTCGGAGCCTTCCCTTAGTTAGCGTTCGGTGAACACCGAAAATTGTAAATGTTTTTTTTTATCTAATATCCCAATTCGTATGAATGTAGAATAAATAATATGTAAATAATGCATCGAATCGAAGACGGTATTGTCAAAGAAGACGTTGGGTCGCGATTGCCCGCGAACGCTATCATCCCACCACGTTCCCTCATCCCCCGTCCTCCCGTTCACACAACACGTCTCCAGGGAAATATACATGTGCGCGAAATACAAAATGAGATAAAATATTAGCCAACTTTTCGTACGGATGAGCACAGTCATTTGTTTTATGTAAATAGGCATCAAAAGTTTGTCATTTGTTCCCGCCGGCATCGTAGCCACCTATTATTCGCTGTCAGTTCCTGTTTGTTGATGCTGTCGCAGACGTAGCCGTCACAACCCCCCCCTCACACCCCCACGATTTCTGTGGAAAACCAAGTTCTTCATAAAAACAAAGTCGTTCGCTATTTGAGTCTCTAGTGGTTAATGGCCATAACCGAAAAATAAATTTTGAATAAGTCATATTCTGAGAAAACCAACAGAAAAAGAAATATTCTTATAGTAGAATGCAATTGTTTAGTTGTAACATTAATTTTATTTTAATAAACATTAAATCGATTGCTATTTTGTACCAGTGGAGCGGAGGTCAAATTTTTACAACGTCAAATGTTTAAAAATATTGAGATAGCGCATAAACATGAATGGGAAACAAATATCATATTATTCGTTCATAAATAATTCAATTCTCAACAAAACGCTCAAAAACTTCTTATGCGAAGTGTGTTGGGAGCCCTGATGATGAGTCCGAATTTAAAGACTAAAAACTACATGATGTGGATATTTCGTTTCTATTAAATATATGTTACGATTTTGCGAAAATTCCGCTATTTTACGGGAATTGAGTATCAAGTCGAATTTTCTTTAATGTTCCTCCTACGTCAGTGCTTAAAATCTGTAAATCGTTCTATAATAATTGCTCGAAAAGCAGGTCGATAAAGTGAAATTTCAAAGATCGGCAAATTAGTAAGCTATACTAGCAATTAAATGCCTTTTTTTCAGGAATTTCCATTAACAAAACATAAGCGTAGTAATTAGACGTAACACATCGATATTATTCAATCATCGAATACTTATCCTTTATGTGTTTATTTAGATTTAGATATAAGATGCTGTAACCTTCAACCGTCGACCCCGATTAACCGTCATATCTGTTCCTCCTTTATAAACGACCCAACTACAACTAAAACTATTCGTTATTTTTAAATCTCCACCTCTTACGGTACAAGACACAGTTGCCTTTAACCGTGAAATATAGTGTACCTATATAGATAAGTGGGGGTAAGCGAAATTGAAGGAAGAATTAAGGTAATAAGAAGTCCCTAATTCTTATTTAGGAAGACTTGGGGTTAGGGAGTATCTAAGAGTGGGCCCCGCCGCTAATAGGGTGAATTACTTAGAGATTGGGGATCTACCCTCTCCGGAGGTGGAAAACTTGAAAGAGGAGGAAGACAAATATGGTTCCCTTTTATAACTCTATATATAGGAAGTTAGATTACTAACACATTTGTATATCTATTCCATTAACATTAACACCTCACTTACCTTCACTGCTGTTTCAGAATATTCTAAATACAGTGTAAACTCTTTATAACGTTACTCGATTTAACGACAAACTCCTTAAAACGTCGAAATTGCTTGACTTTGGTTGGTTTACATTGTTTTCTATATAATATTATACTCTATATAGCGTCACGCTCACTCTATTTAACGACAACAATGCGGCATTATAAATCATTGAGCAGTACTTTCTAAGTTGCCGAAATAGATAAGAACTGCAGCTGTGTACGTTGTTGAAGAAGACGATCCTGTCCCTCCACCAAGCATCAAACAAGCACTTGATGCAGCGAAACTATTAAAAAAATACTTTTTATATAATCAAATTGATCCAGCAGTATCTCAAGATATGAGTAAGATACGTAACAAAATACAATTAAAATATTGGAGCAGCAAAAAACATCAGACGAAGATAACAGGCTATACGCAATGTATGAATAATAATGTTCGTGTGCAAAATGTGTACTATATTGGTAAATGCATATTATTATAGAATAGTAAAATAATATCTTTTATTTCTCTCCATTTAACGACCACTCTTTATAACGCCGAAAAATATTCAGCCCCTTAAGTGTCTTATATAGAGTTTACACTGTATTTTATACTAATATTGCTCTTTTTTATAAATAAATGTCTGTTATAACTAAAATATCCTATTTGAACGACTTTTTTAACTTTTAAAATTGTATTGTCTTATTTGGCATTACTATCTGCCTCTGATAATACACTTGTAATATTAACTAAAACAATGGAATTAATAACAAACTTACCAATTGTGTGATAGCTAATAAGGATTCCAAGAAAGTTGCCTGTAAAAAATAAAAAAATTAATAAAATATGTAATCATATAGCAGTACAAATTTTGGTCATAACAAAATACTTATGTTTTTGTAGACTGACGATTGAATATACTGATTAGATTAATATTAATCGCACAACTCAATCTCATTTCAATTTTACTTTTTACGGTATTGGGTTAACCAAATTATAAAACATGAAATAAAGAACATGAAAAGTCATGAATTATTAAAAATATAACAAAATTATTAGGCTTAATTAAGAGTCTATGATTAATTTCTTATACAATAATGCTTGTTGACTAAAAGTTTTGTTTATTTGTCTTCCTCCTCTTTTACGACTTAGATCCGCATTCGTCCTGAGGGTTTCTGGGATTTACCTAACTAACTTATAATTACCACGAAATCGCTAACTATTGAAGATGTTAGCCGCAGCAGCTGGCGAAACGTCTGGAGTTCGAAAGACTTTCAAGGCGAATGTACCTGATAATTAAATGTAGTATTTTTTACAGCAAATTAATAATTTCAAACAACAGTATTGACTCGTTTGATGTAACAAACATGTTTTTATAACTATATACGAGGGTGGATTGATAAGTTTCCGGCCTGACCAAGAAAAACAAGGTTTTTAAAAATTTTTTTTTTTNGTACCTAGTTCCTATTTCCCGGTCACTCACACTAAACGTCAGCTGTCAAAAAGAATATAAAGAGAGTCCAGCTAAACGTTCTTTAATCTGTTTTATCAAATAGATAAACTTGTCAAAATACCATATACATTTTAATTAGGCATATCAGCAGAAGATTACAGTAGGTGGTTAGAAGCATGCAAAGGTTGAACGACCCATAGGAAGACGTACAAGTAATTATGGTAACGAGGGTAGCTTTTGGGGGCGCAAAAATTAACAGATGGGCATAGCAGACGCCTCTAATGGCTGTTATAAGTCCAACTCTCTCGGGATAAAGCGCCAGTATGATGGGTTTGACGCTTCGGTGAACACCCAGTATGCTCTGTTTCGAACGCGTCCATTGCTCCGGTCGAACATTAAACTTTTATTAAAAGGTCTATAAAAGAGTAATGTACTTTTTAAGTACGGACAAATGGAAGGTTAAAGCAAGCAATAAATAAAGAGATTTTTATTTCGATGCAGCGCAGCGGTCATGCTAGAAATATTCCGGATTGAAAAGTTTAGGAGGGATTTTAGTGTGAAATGTTAAAGCTAATTTGAAATTCGATTGGATTTAAAACAACCGAAAAAACGGGATTCAGGAATGAAAATTCAACAAAGTAAATGAATATTGGCATGCTCTGACACCGCAATTTGTCAATTTTAAAAATTGTTTCTTTTTTATTCATATTCATTTTTTCTTAATTCAGTAATTCGTAATTCCGAATTGAAATAAACGAACCCCCCTTCCCCCTTTTGGGGACCGTTTTTAGACTTCGATTGTATAAACGACCGCGACTAAGTCCCGTCGAGTGCCGAGCACTACTCTATAGAGCCATGGAATGTTTACGAATATTTCCGAAGACTTCTCGTAAGTTCCTTTCATGGTACGTCTAGTTCGCCGCCGGTATCGATCGTTCACTGCGGCATTCGTTCATAATAATACAAGTTTGAACGTCGCTGTCATCATCATCGTCAGTCCTAAAGACTGGTTGGACACGCACCTCCGCTCGTTCCTATCCTTAGCTAATCATCGCATTTCCCCAAAACTAAAATATTCCACATCCTTAACTATTTGCGAACAGTAATCTAATCTAAGTCTACCTCTACTCCTCTTAACTCCCGTTTCTGCCTCTAACAAGTCTCTTACTAGACCTTCATGCCTGAGAAGGTGTCCTATTTACCTATCTCGCCTATTTCTTACTGACTTCCATATTCCTCTGTTCTACTATTTTTTCTAATACCTCTTTATTGTCTATCCACATTATCCTTATCATTCGCCGGTAACACCACATTTCGAACGCTTCCAACCTTTTCTTTTTCGCCGCGCCCACCGTCCAGCACCGTACTCCAGACATACATCTTTTTCGAATTTCTAAATTAACTGTTTGCGAGCATAGAAGCAACTTCGTTTTGTTAAAGGCGACTTCCCTATATTTACTTTAACTCTTTCCCTACTTTTTCTTCCCTTGTATATTTTTGTGCAATATACATCTAATAATAAATAATTTAACTATTACAATATTCAAGAAAAATTAATCATTAAAATTTTTTCGTACTGTGGTTACTCACAGCCAAAATTAGTGTAGATGCAACTGCATAAACTTCTTAGCTGCCTCTGAAGGTACCCCCTTTTAGAAACCTTTGGATGGAGCGAGATGCTGCACTTACATTAAAAGAGAAAATGTATCTATGGGTGCCTACAGTTTAAATAAACAAAATCATGCATTTACTAACTGAAACATAAAATTTAAAGTTTATTCATAGGCATTATTAAAACAAATGTTCCCATCAATTTTCCTGTTAGAATATTTTATGGATCAGTAAATACTTGCACCCCTATTAAAACAACAGTAGTGGCTGGTAATAATTTCGTCTTTATACATATAGTGGATGCTTGTTTGTGTGAATAAAAGCCATTATAGAATGGTGGGTAATAAAGCGTGAGTTTTGATTTCCCAAAGCTTTTGATTGAGCGATTGGACCTGTGGTCCACCGAGAATTGAGAATTGGTCAGGCGGGTCGAGGACAATTCGGCTTTCCGTGATAGTTATATGTATAATCATCAGTATATTATATTGTAGCTTAATAATAAGCAATGAAAACTGCAGTACGTGGACGATTGCATTTTCGAATGTTTCCGTTAATAGTCAAAGTCAATGGAGCAGGTAATGTTACATTCCATAATCTCATTAAAAACCTTTCATTGTTCATTTAAACTGAACAATTAATTTCTGTTATTATTACTATAATTATATAAATAGTATAAAGTTAGGCGTTTAACGTGCCGACGTGTTTGTCATTTCCCTTCGATGTCATTATAAGCGGATTCTACTATAATTATATATGTACATGTAGTGAAGTTTTAACGACGGGTAATTGTTTACTTAGAAAACAAAAATTATTAATAATTATCATTATTAGAAATCATAGAAACAAATATACTTAGAAATACTAATTTGTTCATTATAAGAGAATTAAACAGTTGTCAATCTTATTAAACGTATCCTTTCTGTCCCTTCAAAATTCAAGTTATTATTTACAGTATCTTTAGTTTTAAATTGTATTGTTTCTCTAGCTTTTTCAATACACTAGTGTTTAGTACCTAGTTCCTATTTCCCGGTCACTCACACTAAACGTCAGCTGTCAAAAAGAATATAAAGAGAGTCCAGCTAAACGTTCTTTAATCTGTTTTATCAAATAGATAAACTTGTCAAAATACCATATACATTTTAATTAGGCATATCAGCAGAAGATTACAGTAGGTGGTTAGAAGCATGCAAAGGTTGAACGACCCATAGGAAGACGTACAAGTAATTATGGTAACGAGGGTAGCTTTTGGGGGCGCAAAAATTAACAGATGGGCATAGCAGACGCCTCTAATGGCTGTTATAAGTCCAACTCTCTCGGGATAAAGCGCCAGTATGATGGGTTTGACGCTTCGGTGAACACCCAGTATGCTCTGTTTCGAACGCGTCCATTGCTCCGGTCGAACATTAAACTTTTATTAAAAGGTCTATAAAAGAGTAATGTACTTTTTAAGTACGGACAAATGGAAGGTTAAAGCAAGCAATAAATAAAGAGATTTTTATTTCGATGCAGCGCAGCGGTCATGCTAGAAATATTCCGGATTGAAAAGTTTAGGAGGGATTTTAGTGTGAAATGTTAAAGCTAATTTGAAATTCGATTGGATTTAAAACAACCGAAAAAACGGGATTCAGGAATGAAAATTCAACAAAGTAAATGAATATTGGCATGCTCTGACACCGCAATTTGTCAATTTTAAAAATTGTTTCTTTTTTATTCATATTCATTTTTTCTTAATTCAGTAATTCGTAATTCCGAATTGAAATAAACGAACCCCCCTTCCCCCTTTTGGGGACCGTTTTTAGACTTCGATTGTATAAACGACCGCGACTAAGTCCCGTCGAGTGCCGAGCACTACTCTATAGAGCCATGGAATGTTTACGAATATTTCCGAAGACTTCTCGTAAGTTCCTTTCATGGTACGTCTAGTTCGCCGCCGGTATCGATCGTTCACTGCGGCATTCGTTCATAATAATACAAGTTTGAACGTCGCTGTCATCATCATCGTCAGTCCTAAAGACTGGTTGGACACGCACCTCCGCTCGTTCCTATCCTTAGCTAATCATCGCATTTCCCCAAAACTAAAATATTCCACATCCTTAACTATTTGCGAACAGTAATCTAATCTAAGTCTACCTCTACTCCTCTTAACTCCCGTTTCTGCCTCTAACAAGTCTCTTACTAGACCTTCATGCCTGAGAAGGTGTCCTATTTACCTATCTCGCCTATTTCTTACTGACTTCCATATTCCTCTGTTCTACTATTTTTTCTAATACCTCTTTATTGTCTATCCACATTATCCTTATCATTCGCCGGTAACACCACATTTCGAACGCTTCCAACCTTTTCTTTTTCGCCGCGCCCACCGTCCAGCACCGTACTCCAGACATACATCTTTTTCGAATTTCTAAATTAACTGTTTGCGAGCATAGAAGCAACTTCGTTTTGTTAAAGGCGACTTCCCTATATTTACTTTAACTCTTTCCCTACTTTTTCTTCCCTTGTATATTTTTGTGCAATATACATCTAATAATAAATAATTTAACTATTACAATATTCAAGAAAAATTAATCATTAAAATTTTTTCGTACTGTGGTTACTNAAGTGAAAATGTCAAAGACTGCAGAGCTATGTGATTTAAAGATAAAAAAATAAAACTGACTGATTATAATAACGTTTTCTTTATTTTTCTCTCAAAATAAGGATCATGTTTCGGTTTCGGTTTCGGTTTCGGTTTCGGTTTCGGTTTCAGCCGAAACTGAGACCGTCGCCGAAATTGGGTTTCGGTTTCGGTTTCGGTCGTAAAAACCAGTTTCGGACGGACACTGATTTCTACTTCTATGTCTAGAGGTTTAGGCCATTGCTCAGCATTCGGGAGGACGCCGGTTCGATTCCGGGTCCGTCTGCCTTAGTCCAAGTTCTTCTGTGACTTCCTTGGATCACTTAGGCAAATGCTAGGGCAGTAATATTCCACAGATAATCATTCATTCTCTTCTGTCTTCATTTCGTCCGTCTCATCTTTCTCACCCGAACCACCACCCACCCATTCCCACGATTCCTGAAAGCAGGCTGAAGAGGGCCTTCCGNATGGGTGCCTACAGTTTAAATAAACAAAATCATGCATTTACTAACTGAAACATAAAATTTAAAGTTTATTCATAGGCATTATTAAAACAAATGTTCCCATCAATTTTCCTGTTAGAATATTTTATGGATCAGTAAATACTTGCACCCCTATTAAAACAACAGTAGTGGCTGGTAATAATTTCGTCTTTATACATATAGTGGATGCTTGTTTGTGTGAATAAAAGCCATTATAGAATGGTGGGTAATAAAGCGTGAGTTTTGATTTCCCAAAGCTTTTGATTGAGCGATTGGACCTGTGGTCCACCGAGAATTGAGAATTGGTCAGGCGGGTCGAGGACAATTCGGCTTTCCGTGATAGTTATATGTATAATCATCAGTATATTATATTGTAGCTTAATAATAAGCAATGAAAACTGCAGTACGTGGACGATTGCATTTTCGAATGTTTCCGTTAATAGTCAAAGTCAATGGAGCAGGTAATGTTACATTCCATAATCTCATTAAAAACCTTTCATTGTTCATTTAAACTGAACAATTAATTTCTGTTATTATTACTATAATTATATAAATAGTATAAAGTTAGGCGTTTAACGTGCCGTGGCTACAGTTTTCACATTCTGTTATGGACGAATGCCGCAGGCGATCGATACCGGCGCCACTTCTAATGTACCAGAAAACGGACATCCGCCGGAAATAAAATATACAGTGTACAATACTAACACGTCGAAAGGAACTTACAAAAAGTTTTCGCAAGTAATCATGGGTAATTGTCTAGAATTAGGGCTCCAGACCAAAATCGCTTTAAAAATTTTTCCATCGATTTTCGGTCATTTTACATAATACAATTACATGTTAGAAGGAGGGGAAGACAGTTTTTTATGACTTCATAACTAAAAAATATTTTTTTTGAATGATAATTGTTCAAAATTGCCCCAATTCTGGATAATTACCTGTATTGGTGACGTCATTGTTTGGTTAAGTAGATTTATGACAAATTAGAGTTTATTGAAGGCCCCTTCCCACCGGAGGCGGGCTGATATGTTAGAGTATTTTATTCACAGAAAGCTTTAGTTTTATATATTCCCCAGTACAATATCGGGTTTTCACACAATTCCTAGAATTGGGGCTCCAAAACCAAAATCGCTGCAAAAATTTTTTCATCCATTTCTGGTCATTTCTGAGGGTTCAATGATTATATTTGAGGCGGGGAGGCACATATTTTTTTATTACAGCATACATCATAGGGTATATATGGTGAATGTATACCTATTTCTTCTTTTAATATTAATAAAAGAATTTTATGCAGTGACAATCGTGAGATAAGGAGATTAANATTAAAATATGTATCTATATGTAAATAGATAAAGAATAAATTAGTTAGTAGATAAAACAAACAAAATTGAGTAGACCAGACGAGAGCCGTTTGTCAAAACAGTAGCGAAGATAAAGATAAGTACTAATTGGAGTAGCAAAGCTGATTAGTCATGGTGCACTTAGTTCGGATTATTTCACCCCAGGGTGTCGCCGCTTACTTGTTCACAATAGAGACAAAAGATGCTTCAACAATAAGAGGAGTCTGCCATGTTTGCGGAACAAGAGCTATCAATGCAAACAGTTGCCGGGAGTCTATCTGTTCAGTTCAGGTAAACTGACGCTTTTTATTAGACTCCACCAACCGTAGCTTTTATTATTATTATTATCATTATCATTATTGTTCCTTATAAACGGCAGATTTGTAACGTACATGATACTTATGTATAGGCAAGTAGGCAGTTAAAATTGGTGCAACCTAAACAAACAGTAGAAAATTTCACAAAAACGAAGATATCACTCTATTTCTCCATTCTACATTATCATCATAATAAGTCTTAAGACTTGTTGTACGCGCATCGCATTCTTTTCTGTCCTATGCTAATATTCTCATTTCCATAAAACTAGAACATCCCGCATTTTCAACTACTAGTGAACCATAATCAAATTAAGGCCTATCTTTACTCCTCATAAGTTCTATTTCTACTAGTGTCCGACCGAAAGTTCGGTTTCGGTCGAGTTTCGGCAAAAAAACGAGTTTCGGTTTAGGTTCGGTTTCGGCGGCAAATCTGCCGAAACTACGACCGAAACCGAAACTGCGTTCGGGAGTTCTCGCGCTCTGCTCGGTCATGTTCGGCGCGTTAAATTCCATCCAAGCGAAGTATATTAGTAGACATAGACATAAAAAAGCATGAATAATCTTCAAAAGAAAAATGAGTCTAGTCTACTATACTTACTCAAATAAACATCTCACCTATTTTAAGTATTTTTAAGGCGCAATTAAAGAATTTCCTTAAATGAGGGGTTGTTATGTTGATTTTGATTTGATTATCAATAAGTGAAAATGTCAAAGACTGCAGAGCTATGTGATTTAAAGATAAAAAAATAAAACTGACTGATTATAATAACGTTTTCTTTATTTTTCTCTCAAAATAAGGATCATGTTTCGGTTTCGGTTTCGGTTTCGGTTTCGGTTTCGGTCGTAAAAACCAGTTTCGGACGGACACTGATTTCTACTTCTATGTCTAGAGGTTTAGGCCATTGCTCAGCATTCGGGAGGACGCCGGTTCGATTCCGGGTCCGGGTCCTTCTGCCTTGGTCCAAGTTTTTCTGTGGTTTCCTTGGATCACTTAGGCAAATGCTGAGGCAGTAATATTCCACAGATAATCATTCATTCTCTTCTGTCTTCATTTCGTCCGTCTCATCTTTCTCACCCGAACCACCACCCACCCATTCCCACGATTCCTGAAAGGAGGCTGAAGAGGCCCTTTCGCCCTACATTCCGGAGTAGTACGGAGGGACTGCCCGCCCACCAGCATTAGTAGCTAGTGGGAATGAAACACCCAAAAATTTTTTTCCTATGCCTCTAACCAGTCCTTCATGCCTCAGCAGGTGTCCTACCAACCTATATCGCCTACTTCTTGTTGATTTCCATAGCGCTCTCTGTTCTCCTACTCTTTGTAATATCTCATTGCTAACCTTCTTTATTCACGGTGTTTTCAACATTCGCCTGTAATAACACCACATTTCGAACGATCCTAACCTTTTCTTTTCTATTCCGCACCCGTTCAGCGCCGTGCTCCAGACATAACCTTTAACAATCTTCTTTTTGTTTAACCGTTCGCGAGCATAGAAGTGATCTCATTGCAGCTTCAATATTATTTCCATTATTTACTGTTTTGTTTGTGTCTAATTGAATTTTGTATATTTTGGTTTGTGGAGATCGTGGAGGGGGATAGGGGGCGAGCGTCGAGCTTTACTTCTGGCGAAATGTTGAAATGAAGGTCATGTTTTTAACTAGACTTCTACAGCATAGAAGCTTTGTTTTGAAACCAACGCTACTCTTAAACATACAAACAAACAGAAAAACAGATCCAAGTTTTTAAAAGAAGAGAGTTTTTAAATTAGGATCCAATTCGAATTATGTACTTCAAAAAAGGAGTCGGTATATCTTAGGTATCCTTAATACAAAAAATCCTCACTTAACGAAATTAAACGTTTAATGACTTTTTTTACGTAATAAGTAACTGCTGCAATTGTCTGTCGGGAAGTAGCTGACTGATCAACTGATACGGCCTTATCTACAAAAAGGGCACATCAACTTAATTGAAACGGTGCGTGTTGATTGCCCATGGAACTGCTTACAACGGACTTCGTGATATCGATTTCTAAACGGAAACATAAATTGTAACCCTCAAATGTAATTTAATTATTAGCCTAGGATAATAAAAAACGTGTTCCATTTCATACTCAATCATTCTGATTAAGCTGGCTTACCTTCGCAATGTAGATATACGCCTACATAGTCTACCTTTTTATGGACTTTAATTATTAGAGTTACTACCCCATGGATACAGTCAGTGGTCGGTTGTTAAATTTGAAACAAAAACTGAAATAAAATTGTTCAAGTCTCTATAAGATTCACCCTTTTTAAAGCAGAAACCTTTCTTAACTCGGTTGCATTCATACATGGGCGTGGGTAGGTAGAGACATGGGGAGGTACTGCCCCCCCCCCCTGTAGTAAGCTTATTACCCCCCTAGAAAAAGCTCTGAAGAGTCACGAAGTCGACACAATCTTTAGAAAGCAAAGATATTAAACCTATACAAATTTACAGCTATTAAAAATATACCTTTCCACCCTTGGAAAAATTGCTCGCGACGCCCATGCGTTCAGGGGAAGTTTGACTATATTTTTAACTGGTATTTAACTATAAGTTTAAATGATTTTGTTTCATAAAATTCTAATTCTTAATTGCGGTACAAGCACGCATGTATGTTATGTTTACCAAACTCGCCTACTGTCTCCCAAATCAAACTAATAATAATTAGATTTGTAATGAACAATAATAAAAAAGATTAATTTAACGACACTTATTATGTTTTCCATAATTTTATCTAAACAATTACTGTGATTACAGTTTCGATAAATATTATTATCGTTATCGAACACGTAAAAAAGAAGATTATATAATACAATAACATTTTTCGAGACTGTAGCTTCCATCACGCAAATTGTTTAAATATCATCATCAGACTGGTTGGGTACGCACCACCACTTTTTCTTATCCTGAGCTAATCTTCGCATTTTCCTAAAACTAGAACTGAATAGTAATCTAATCTAGGTCTACCTCTACTCCTCTTAGCTCCTGTTTCTGCTTCTAATATGTTTTTAACTAGCTGAAGCAACCTACAATACCTTCTCGTTTCTAGCCTTTTCTATCCATAGTATATTTAATATCATACACACCCTTCAAACATGCACTTGTAATAACCATTTTCGAATTTTCAAAACTTGCTTCTTGTAATAGCGTCCCCGATTAAAAATTTACTCATTAAGTGCAGAAAAAAGCAAAACACTAACTTTAATTATAAGAAATAGATCTCTATTATTGAGTTCAATGGATACATAATGTGCTTAGTTCTTTACTTGACGTTTTCTGTAAATATTATGATCATAAGAAATTTTTCTTTTTTTTTGGTCTTTGTTCAAAAAGGAAAACGTATCTACTCAAAAAAAAAAAAAAAAATTTTACTGGAATTATTCTTGGATGTATTAAGAGGATAGGTAAAACGAAACAGAAAAAAATTAATAATTATCGGTCCGTATAAGTAAACACCATTAACGATTTGATGCGGTTACAAAAGCCGTAGATCATCATCACAAAGGTGAATGAATCCAAATCCTATTATAATGCGGACGAAGCCATCATTTCGGATACAGCCACAAAGGCTACTACTTCTCTCCACAACATAATACTTTTATACTGGCTAAATAGACGGACGTCTCATTCGTCCGAGATGGACACGTGTGCGGGAAAAATGAATGATGCAGGGATGAAGTCTATAAAAGGTTCCCAGGAGGGAATGAACAGCTTTCTGTATTTTAAAGGTAAGATTTAGACGGTTAGAAGTTGCGATAGTCTCAAATTTATCTTTAGATTCGTTTTTGAATATAGAAATTTCGAAAAATTCGATCCTACAATGTTAACATCAACAGCGTTGTCGACTACTCTATACAACCATGGAAAGTTCATGATTGTTTCCGGAAACTTCTCGTAAGTACCTCTCATCGTGCGTCTAGTTCGGCGAATGATTTATGGCGGCTATAGGCTCTCGTTTACATCAAAGGTGCCGCCAGTATCGATCGTTCACTGCGGCATTCGTTCGTAATAATACAAGAATGAACGACGCCAATGAACGTGTAATATTCACAATTTACCGAAAGAATCTGGATATAGAAAATTATATAGAAGCATAGATAGTTTATTTATTTTTGGTACACACATTTATTAGAGGCATTAACGATATCGATCTGCTGTACGGTTTACTGTATCTAGAGCATGTTACTTTTATGGGAGTGTTTTTGTCTATTGTCCGTCTAATTGGATAGCACGCTGGGCTTGCATTTGGTCGATAGGTGGTATACTTGTAGTACAAAGTGTATGATAGACGGTAGCATGCCGCCGCCCTTTGATATCGCATTACTTTCGCTAACAACTCACAATTAATGTCGCCGGTTTCATTGTTATTGTAGAGATTTTTAGATTCACGCTTGCATTATTACTATACGAGGGCGCATGCATCTCTCAATAGGTTCGCTGTCCATATAATATAATCTGTTTAAATAAAGCTGATTTAAAATGACCCATTAGGGATGATTCCAAGAGGTATCCATTCTTACTTATTAAAGGAAAGTGCACATGCCAAATTATATACCTGGTAGATATGTCGCAGAACATTATAGATTCCGATTTTATGCGCGAAATTTGGTTTTGGAATTCTCTCTAGAGCAGGTAGTTTTTTAAATACAGTGTAAACTCTTTATAACGTCACTCGATTTATCGACAAACATTGTTTTTCTATACAATATTACACCCTATATAGCGTCACGCTCACTCTATTTAACGACAACAATGCGGCATTATAAATCATTAAGCAGTACTTTCTAAGTTGCCGAAATAGATAAGAATTGCAGCTGTGTACGTTGTTGGAGAAGACGATCCTGTCCCTCCACCAAGCATCAAACAAGCTCTTGCTGCAGCGAAACTATTAAAAAAATACTTTTTATATAATCAAATTGATCCAGCAGTACCTATCTCAAGATATGAGTAAGATACGTAACAAAATACGAGGGTGGATTGATAAGTTTCCGGCCTAACCAAGAGATGACGCCACTAGGCCTACCTTGAGGTGACATTCTATAGTACCATCCTTGGATAGCTTGTAGCTATAGTTTCAGCCCGATCTCCTTGCTAGTGTAGGTTTGACAGCACGCTGAACAA
>NW_020442313.1:411987-421023 GCF_000699045.2 Agrilus planipennis
TGTGCAAAATGTGTACTATATTGGTAAATGCATATTATTATAGAATAGTAAAATAATATCTTTTATTTCTCTCCATTTAACGACCACTCTTTATAACGCCGAAAAATGTTCAGTCCCTTAAGTGTCGTCATATAGAGTTTACACTGTATATGTCACGCTTAAAAAAAAAATTAAAAGTATTTAAAATTATCATATTACGTCTCGATTGATTGATTTATTTATAAAAGAAAAGATATTTTCTTCGCATTTTACCAGTATCGTACAGGTATGCAATATGTACGTACATTATTACAACACGTAACAATTCGAAAGTATACTTCGTTTACTTTCTCTAGCGATGTGCCCCTTTCAATGTCTTGGAAGCGCGCTAGCAAAATCGTAGGTAGGGAGAAAAAAGCTCATTATACTCTCGACTCTTGTTCATTAAACATATACTTTTTCATACAGTACCTGTCAAAAGTTTTGTTCAATCATAAATAGAAGTGCGAGTCGAAAACAAGCGTTAAAGCCTTTAAAATGTCTTTAAATATAAATAAACATCTCGTTGATATTTTCAGTAGTAATTGGTACCAATAACAGCACATTTGATACATATACATATATCTTTTATTAGCAGTACCCCGAGCGCCTTAGCGCTTTAATAACTCCGTCGACAGATGTCGCAACGATGAACTTACAGGAAGAACAGTAGTTACTTTTGTAAATTTGGAATCGTTTTCAGGTGTTAACGGAATTGTATCATAAAGAACAAAAAGGCACCAATAGTAGCACAATGAATAACAAGCCTAACAATTTCTAAATGATAATTTAATGCATGTAAGCGATAGTGCAATGACAGCTCGGAGTGGTTCCCACAGAAGATTCACAATTTTAAAATCACTAAGTACCTATAATAAAAAAATAGGATAAGAAAAGGAGGCATTTTCATCGTGGCATTCACAAATCTAGTTAATTTTCTTAAGGGTGTATGATTTTTCACTACAATTTTTTCATCTTCGTTAAGCACGAAAACGTATGGTACAATAATACAGCTACACAATTAAATTAGCGACGGTAGGTACATGCATAATTTTTTACTACGTTATTGAAGGTCGGGAGCAAGCTGAAACATTTGCTCATTTGATAGGTATCATACGTTGTATTGAAGACGGTCAAAATTCACGCTTTCAGAATTTAAATTACAGTCGACTCTCGTTAATTCGAAACTCGAGGGCTCTTAAAATATTACGAATTATCGAGTGTTTGAAATATCAAATGGTTCGAAATTTTTGAGAGAAAATAAATAAAATCAAACAAACCAATTCAAGCAGAAGTGTGTGTCAAACTAATTATAACAAAAACAAAAGCTCGATGAGACGATGATAAATGTTTGAAATTGCCATAAAATGTATGTATGTACTTACAATCTTTCTGTCTCTTTTTTTCTGCAACTTTGAACTGTAGTATTTGACGCCGAGTTCGAATTAGCGCGTCATTTTGTTACGTAGCAATGATTTTTTCGTTAGAATTACCAAGTGCATAAAAATGTATTGATTTAGTTCGAAATGTAAAGAGATTTTGTAGGGAACTCGTGATAACTTCGAATTATAGAAAGGTTCGAATTATCGCAGGTTCGAATTAACGAGAGTCGACTCTATATAATGGGAGCATGATGTGACCTTTCCTCTCGAATGGCTCACAACTCATTAATACACTGAGACTCAGCCACCGCTGGCTTGTTTTGTTTAAAATTTCTTATTAGAGAGCCGCCCCTGGTACAATGTACATTAACATACGTACACATGTATTGTACCTAACATGTAGCGCTTTATGATATGTGGTTGGTTGGACGTGAAGCTGTAGCTGCTACAGTAGGTGCGCTAACATTGAAAGAGCAAAGCTTCCACTAAGCCGGGACCGGAGAAGAAAGACTGCTAATAGAGCTTTCCGAGCTTTCAGCGACTCAAACCCAATTCATGATCCAATAACAAAAGACAACGATATTACCGCCGGCCGCAGTAGCAGTAGTCGAGTAGAGCCTGCTTAATGCCGCTGTTGCCGCCCTCCCCCGTAATGCCGTCGCCGCCACCGCCGCCGCCGCGATGGACAAAGACCCCTCGAACAAGGGGACGGCAAGAGGCGGCAGATGAGACACTGCCAATTTACAACGTTTTGTTATCTTCGAGCTCGGCTTTTTCTCTTTTCGATTCGTTTTTAAAGCTACTTCAACTACACACTATGCGCTGATACTCACTTTGCTACTGTCACTGTTACCAGTTGGTTTATTAATTAGATAACATCCAAGATTATCCAATAAGCAAACAATTTCGATTTTTAAAAAAACGGATAAATAGAAAGTAATATTATTTTTATATCTTCTCCTATTTAACTTTTCAAAAGGGTTTTATTAGATCTACAAATCCTATCTACTGTTCGTTTCAAGAAGTTTGAGATATGCCTGCGCCGTAGTATAATTCCAAATTCAATTATATTTGTCTGCGGAGCTCATTTCTTCACCGATCATCGAGCGAGAACTACATAAAAGTGTACAGTACCATTTGCAAAATTATTTAAACTGCCTCGTTAAAATTTAAGAATATGCTTTATTTAAAAGCATATTTAGCCAAGTGAATTTATTTAACGTTCTACACACCTATAAAACTTTTGCTTTGTTTTCTATTGTTAATTTATATACATTTTTGTTTTAAGAAATTGCTAAACATTTTCGTCTAGTACTGTACAGTTCTAGTCGATCTCCTAAGACCGCCCATCGAGAGTTCTGCTCGTTCAAGCTTGTTCCAACTATTTCTGTCTTGCTCACGCCTAGTGTGTATTCTTTCTATCTTCGCGCAGATTTCTTCAAGGTCACAATTCTAACAAATCGAAATAGACTGTACGTATGCGCTTATTATTTAACCCTAATATTAAATGACCTCTCACTTTACTATGAGTGACGAGCAAAGCATGATCAAGACTTAGAGCGTCCCAGTTATCACATTGATCTTGTGCTTGCTTATTCAGTCTTGACCTTGATCTGATATATTTTCGGTCTTGGTCTTGATCATGCTGATATAGTCTCGATATTGGTTAAGTCTTGTTCACAATAATTGTATTAAATGCTGAAATTGTCTGTCATACATGCGAGCTTGTTATGACTTTTAAAGAAAATAGTGTTGATAGTGTAAGAGTTACGAAAACTCGAAAACTTACCCTTCCACCAGTGTATAAATTGACCCTTTAGCGAACAAAATAGTAAAAGGTACCTGAAAGAAGTAAAAAATATCGGAAAAAATTAGTTTGGCTATGAATTTCAACCATCTATTATCTAGACATATGAACAAAGAACACTTACTCCTGTAGATCCCTTTTTCCAAACAGTGGTAAAGTTTCTTTCTTATATACAGTAGAACCTCGATAAAATAAAGACCAAGGGAAACGTAAAATAATTTGAGTTATTGAGGTTTTTACTTACTAAGGGTTTAAGTTTAAGGTTTAAAAGTATGGATTTTCAGTGACTTAGTAAACTCTTTTGCTTTTTCCTTTAGTATACGTCCGCTAACACTAATGTTTCTACATATTTCTACACTGTCTAAACCTTGTAAATTAGCATTTTTCTAAATTAGGAAATTGAGCAATTCTTCGTCTTTTACATAGAAAACTTTCTCCCGATTCAAACCACTTTTCACTGCTTACTGAAGCGCGATGCCCAAATTATTCGTTAAAGTTATAGAGGGTTTTTATTTTAAGTAATAGAGGTTTTGGACTCCGAGGGAAAGGGAACACAAAATTTTATGAGTTTATAGAGGTTATTACGTTATCGAGGTTTAACTTATCAAGGTTCTACTATATTTAGTTAGTGTATATAGTAAAGCAAACTGAAAATTTCAAATACTAAAAATGTTTTGTTCCAAAAAAATAAAATATTAAAGTTGCTTCAAACAGTTTAACTCATAAATTCACCAGAAGTAATAATTTTTCGTTTAGTCTTGCATATTTGGTCTTAATTTTAGTCTTGGTTTTGGTGGTTCGAGTTTGAACTTGGTCTCGGTCTCGCATTTTCGCGTTTGAGGGGAGGTGGCAAATCGAGTGACGCCCGTGAGTGCTGAGTTTTAAGTATACTCCCAAACATACAATCGCGTTTTAACAAAAATATTTCAACTTTGTTACTAGGTATCATTCTTATTAGATTAAGGCATGAATTATTGATTGGCAGGTACATCTTGATGTGCACTAAAGTCTTATCGGATTAGAAACTAAAAACGATAAATATAACTAACTACCGAAGCATTAAGTTAAAAACCTATTAGCCTTAGGTCAAGACATTTAATTCACCATGTAAGCGTCACATTCCGCCTATACGATTACTTAGTGGCTAACGTAAACAGTTTCGTTTTTACTAGTTATCTAGCCTCATTTGAACATTTACGAATTTTACCAGTTATGCCCTTTGTTGACATTTTATTTACGTTTTTGAATAATGTGTAGTCACAACAGAAACGAGAAAAATCTTTAAATTAGTTTCTTTTTTAATTGTGCTTTTTTGAATTTTTACGGTATGGAATCCTTATCAATCTGAAGCTGCGATTATATTTTTTACAAGAATTGTCGAAAATTATGAAATCTTCAAACTCCACGTGTACTTTTTTATAGTGTAGCAGGTACTACAGATAATACAGATTAAGAAAGGAACCACTATTTATACTGAAATCATAGAATCTAATGCCACAAATTGAATAATACTGTAACATTCCGCTCATCCAAATTGTTTAGAAAATGGTGTATTATACGTTAACAACAATTAGTTTTCTCATAGCAAGTGTTGCTTGTGAGCCACTTATCTTAACCCCACTGATCAAGAGTAACAGAACCAGCGAAGCACTATCTGCATCAAGGGTGAATTATTCTCCTTTTGGAAAAGCCGTCAGTTATTCAGGTTTCTTTACGGTTAACGAGAAATTTAATTCAAATATGTTCTTTTGGTTCTTCCAATCAGAGAACGATTACAGAAACGATCCAGTGATACTATGGCTCCATGGAGGACCGGGACTAAGTTCTATGGTAGCTTTGTTTGTACAAAACGGTCCCTTTAAATTAACTAGCAACAATAGCGTACAATTTCGACAAGAATCCTGGACCAAAAATCATTCCGTTCTATATATTGACAATCCTGTTGGAACTGGATTCAGTTTTACCCAAGATGATGCTGGATTTGTTCGTGACGGAAACTCAACGGGGGCAGACATCTACGAAGCATTGGTGCAATTCTTCAAACTGTTTCCTGAACTTCGGAAGAACAAATTTTTCATGGCCGGCGAATCTTATGCTGGAAAATTTATTCCAGCTGTAAGTCACGTTATACTGGAAAAAAATCCCAAAGCTGAAGTCCCAATTAATCTCGTTGGAGTGGTAATTGGTGGTGCCATCTGTGATCCAGTCAATCAGCTGTACTACGATGAGTATTTATACCAGATAGGACTGATTGACCTGAACGGTAAGACACAATTTAGAGAACAGGAAGAAGAAATAATTTCTTTAATAAAAAACGAACAGTGGTCTCAAGCATTGGATGCATATCGTCTACTTATCAATGCCAATCTGACCACGGCAACTCTGTTTATGAATCTAACCGGCTTTACTAGCACCTTTAACTACTTGGTTCCAAACAATACAGGATTGCTAAGCGAAATAGGTCGTCTCAGTCAATACCTACAAAATCCAAACGTCAAAAATGCAATCCATGTGGGTAATTCTAGTTTTAATATCATTAACAACACCGTTCAACTGAAACTAACGGATGACTATATGAAATCTATCGCACCTTGGTTGAGTGAGCTGATGGACAACGTGCAAGTTCTAATTTACAGTGGACAATTGGACATCTTATTTCCGTACAGTCTTGTGGAGAATTACCTGAGACAGTTGACATTCAAAGATGTACAATTGTACAAAAACGCAAAAAGGGAAATATGGCTTGTTGATAACGAGGTGGCCGGATACAAAAAACACGCGGGAAAGTTTACAGAAGTTTTGGTCAGAAACGCCGGTCATCTGTCTATAGTGGATCAACCTAAATGGTTACTTAACCTAATTATGAACTTTACACATTCGTAAATATGTTTGAAATTTTATAATTTCTATTCAAAAACATAATTGCAAACAGTATTGCAATGAAGTTTAAACGTTAGTAATAATTGTAACTGTAAGTATTCGGTTATACGTAAATAAGTGGCAGAATTAATATGCTAGTTGTTGGATCGTATAGTCCAAATAAACGCAAAGATCCATACGTTTCGTTGACAACTGCCGCCGACATCTTCAGAGGATAGTGTGTTGACAGCATGCGTGAATTTTAAAGTGTTCATGCAGTGAATTTTGCTTTAATAATAATACAATACTGTAAATATCAAAATTTTAATGTTAGATAATGTATGAGTTAGAGTGAATATTGAATATAGACATTTAAATGCGTTTATCTCTTAGTTTTCTTTAGTTGTAACGGCGATTTGCAACTAAAAACTCATTTAATTATTATGTAATATAAGTTGCACCTAGTAACGAAATGTGGAGGTCCACTAGGGAAAAGACCGCAAACTAGACGGGAAGACGAAATAATAAGGACCGCCGGTCCCACCTGGAGCCAAGTAGCACAGGACCGAGAAAAATTGGCATCTTTGGAGGAGGCCTTCACCCAGTTTGGGATTCTTGCAGAAGAAACGTCAAATGAATAGATCCAAAACTTAGAATTACTAACAATTACTTTATAAGTATACTTATTAACTAATATTAATAATCGGAATTCTAATATTTTGGTTAGATATTTTAATAGTTAGCTAATTCTACAATATCGTTTTATGAGAAGAGATGTAGTCGCACCGATTATGTTTACAAGGCCTAAACGCCTTCTTGACCGTTTTCATTCGCTAACATCTTCTAAATTTAAATTTTACAAAAACCTAGACGTTTTAAAGTTAAGTCAATCATCTCTACGACATTTCAAGCAAATTTTGCCGTTATTAGGATTCCGTACTTCAAAAGGAAAAGAGGAACCTTTTAACTTTAACTGATGAGTTACGATGATGAGTTACATCAGTTACGACTCAGCACCTGCCCAGACACTACTGAAGATGCCGTCAGTAAAGAACGGCGAAACGTCTAGAAAAGCAAGATTCCACGGACCACGGCCAAAACGCCCGGAAGAAAACGCAGCATCGATAGACGCCGGCCGTGAAAACCTAAGAACTTTATAGGCTCACTTCGTTGTCCGTCTGTCTGTCAAAATCCTTTTTCTCGTCGTTTATGTCGCATATTTCGACTCCCGAGAGAATCAAAATCTATAAAATAATTCTCGTTGATCTAGAATCAAATTAAATTTGACAAGAAGTAAAACCGTAAATTTGTGGTTATATATACTTCACAAAAAGAACATTTTTTTAATTGTGATATTGTAATTATACGTTTTAGGGACTGATTTGACTGGGGGGAATATTACAACATACTCGGAAAAAGCCGGAAAAATATTGAGACCCGATTCCCGTGACGGTCGAACTATGTACTAGGGATGTTTCCAAAGTTCTGGGAATTGTGCTATAATTAAATTACGCAGAACTTATAGGCAATGCTATTGGTACAAGACAAGTCTTGACATGTTTATGCAACTATCTAGTGTAATATTGTTCAATCTGATTTAGGTATTCCACTGATATAAACGCGTCTTCATATCACTGTTTTTGTAACCTTTAAAAAACGCAGCAAAAATTCAATGAGATTTGTGGAAAGAAGGTGTGAGAGGTCAGAAATTATTAAGCATCTGCAAGGAGTATCTGGTGAGTCTGCATAATCCAAAAGTACTGTTTATCGGTGGATCAGTCGTTTTAAAACCGGTAGAACATGTCGAAGACTTAGTGAAAGAGAACAGTCGAATGACTTTTCGTCAAATTAGTGTGCGCCTAGTGATAGGTACAGGACAAGTTTATGACATCTTGCATGATTGTTTGGGCGTTAGCAAGGTTCCGGCGCGCTGGATGCCAAAGCTGTTGGAACCAGAACAAACATTCAATAGGTCTCATAGTTGTCGTCAACTTTAAGAACTGTTAGCTCGTTACGGTGATGAATTTTGGAATTTTGGCAAGAATAATAACCACTGACGAAACGTTGATTCCTTATTTCAATCCTGAGACCAAAAGTCAATCCAAAGAATGGCGCAAACCTGAAGAAGGGCCTCTACTGAAGGCACGTGCAGTTCCGTCTGTTCGAAAGGTAATGCTTAGTGTATTCTGGGATTGCGAAGGGATTATTTTAATGGATTATCTGGCAAAAGGTACTACAATTAAAGCAGAATATTATTCGAATTTAATATCTGGACCACTGTGACAGGCAGTTGTCAAAAAACGGCCTGTAAAGTTGCATAAGCTTCCATAATTGCAACAGGATAATGCAAGACCACACACCACAAGAAAAATGGAGGATGTTTTGAACGATTTACGATGGGAATTGTTTCCGCACCCACTTTATTCCCCGGATCATACACCCAGTGATTATCATCAGTTCCCAGATTTGAAAAAATCCTTACGGGGCGTTCGATTTGAAAGTTTAACTGACGTATAACTTGCCATCAATAGGTGGATTGAGGAGACACCGAAAAAGTTCTTTGATGACGGCTTAAAAAAATTAATTTTTCAATGGGATAAATGAATTCAGTTAAATGAAGATTATGCTGAAAAACTACATTGTAATATTAACGAAAATTAGTGTCCGACCGAAAGTTCGGTATCGGTTTCGGTTTCGGTCGAGTTTCGGCAAAAAAACGAGTTTCGGTTTCGGCGGCAAACCTGCCGAAACTACGACCGATACCGAAACTGCGTTCGGGAGTTCTCGCGCTCTGCTCGGTCATGTTCGGCGCGTTAAATTCCATCCAAGCGAAGTATACTATACTTACTCAAATAAACATCTCACCTATTTTAAGTATTTTTAAGGCGCAATTAAAGTATTTCCTTAAATGAGGGGTTGTTATGTTGATTTTGATTTGATTATCAATAAGTGAAAATGTCAAAGACTGCA
>NW_020442313.1:421788-434402 GCF_000699045.2 Agrilus planipennis
TACGTACGTACGTACGTACGTACGTACGTACATACACACATCATCAAAAAAATTGGCTAGCATGCTACTAATATGTTAAAACGTGGAAATATAATGAAAATTCCGATTTCACTTTTCGACCCAATTACAATAACTTCCTAATGGGAAGTTAATAATAAAAATTATAGCTAAATCCCCAGAACTTTCGAAACATCCCTCGTACATATCTACATGTTTGTGCGGAACCCTCTATGCGCGAGTCCGACTCACTCTTGACCGTTTTTTCTACAATATTTAACCGAAAAGTGAACCTACGAAAAAAAGTACGGTGGACTATTATTATATAGTAATTAAACTATCTAAAAAGGGAAACAATTCTTTTCTTTTTCATTTAGTAGCTAATTTCTTGCCCTCACTTTTTCCTCCCTTCCTTTCCTTTCTATACTCCGGTGAAAAATAATTAATTTCAGTAATTACGGTGGGTGCATGTGTATGTACGTGTGTGTATCTTTTCATATTTCGGTTCGACTTCATGGCGCTTATCCCGTCAAAAGAGAATCGAGCAGCCGAACCCTCCCCGAAAATTCGGTAATTGTAAAGAATATCCGATTGAAGCGATATTTGAAAGGGCATTTAGTCATTCATTTCTATAAAAGAGAGCCCGTCTCGTTTGCCGTATATATATTCAGGCATAAAAGCTACCGAAACAGACAATATTCGGCTTATTTTTTTATTACGTATGCTGTACCAGCAGATATTATCATGAAAGAGTAGGCAGTGGCCGTGGATATATTCCCTTATAGATCTCCCGACGCTTATCCCTTATTTTCATCGTTTCATAAAACAGTATGGAAAAATAAAATACAAATACAGTAGAACTTTGATAACTTAAACCTCGATAACGTAATAACCTCAATAAATTCATAAAATTTTGTGTTCCCTTCCCCTCGGAGTCCAAAACCTTTATTACTTAAAATAAAAACCCTCTATAACTTAAACGAATAATTTGACCATCGCACCTCAGTAAGCAGTGAAAAGTGGTTTGAATCGGTAGAAAGTCTTTTATGTAATAAAAGGCGAAGAATTGCTGAATTTCCTAATTTAGAAAAATGCTTATGTACATAGTTTAGACAATGTAGAAATATTTAAAAACATTAGTGTTAGTGAACCTACACTAAAGGAAAAAGCTGAAGAGTTTTCTAAGTCACTGAAAATCCATAATCTTAAAGCTTAAACTTAAACCCTTTGTAAGTAAAAACCTCAATTACTCAAATTATTTTATGTTTCCCTTGGTCTTTATCTTATAGGGGTTCTACTGTATTGTCACGGCCACGTCACTCTTAAATAAAACATTTAAGAGTATAATGGTTATTGAGTCATCATCAGCATATATAGAGTCCTAAGACTGGTAGGACACACACACCTCCACTTTTTCCTATTCTGAACTAATCATCGCATTTCCCTAAGACTAGAACGTCCCACATCCTTAACTAATTGTGAATAGTAATCTCATCTACGCCTCCCTCTGATCTTTTTAAATCCTGTTTCTGTTTCTATATACCTTTATGGCTGAACCTTATCTCGCATATTTCATTTCGATTTCTTCATGTCTCAGAAGTGTCCTACAAACCTATTTCATCCTGATTCCCATATCGTCTTTTAATTTTCCAACTATTCTTATACCTTCTCATTTCTAAATCCTTTTTTGCTTCTAATATGTCTCTAACTAGTCCCTTATGCCTGAGAAGTGTCCTACCAACCTATTTCGTATCAATTCCCATATTGTCCTTTATTCAACAACACTTCTTATACCGCTTCATTTCTAAATCCTGTTTCTGCTTCTAATATGTTTCTAACTAGTTCTTCATGTCTGAGAAGTGCCCTACTAACCTATTTCGCCTATTTCATCTTAATTTTTATTTTGTTCTCTAACTCTTTCTTATATAACCTCCCCATTTATAAATCCTGTTTCCACAAATTAAATCCCCTCCTAATGTTTACATTCTCAAATTCCATAACTACCTGTTGCTCATTAAATCATTCTTAAATCCCTAAATCTCATCACTACATTCTTATGTATTTTTAACATCTCCCAATTAACATTTTGAAAAGCTATACGAATCATATGTATCATCTACATTCTTTTTCTTTTGTTTTATCGTTTTCGTATCCAAGTTTTAAACCCAAATTAGTCATCCTCTAAAACTTCTTCCGCCCTATTTTCCATCCTTCTCTATACAATTCTAGTTAAGACCTTTGATGGATAAGGAGTTAAGGTAATAGTTCTAAAATTCAGGCAACTATGTGGGCCTCCCTTTTTTTATATAATCGCATTTTTTTTATTCCGTTTGTAATCATCCCGAATTTTATCCTAATTAATTTAAATTTAATGCAATAGGTAGCCAACCTCTAAAACAATAAATGCCTTGAAACCTATTTAACCTTCATAACAATGAGTAGAGTATTAGTATAAGCACATGACACGTAATTGTGATAAGTGATTTTTGATATACAAAACCGTAATTCGTTTTTTTATCTTTTACCTCCTCAGTCACAAGTGATGTCTTTTATTAACGATATCTGATAATGAGATGCGTGAAGTACTACCAAAACTTTCCATTCTTCACCCCTCTTCTGTATTTGTAATACATCTCCTAAATCTTCATCTGTTTACATATTTTTTTACATGTATATGAGCACTTTAACAAAACGGTTTGTTACTACGTATCCATATCTCATACTGCTTAGATTCTAGCGTGAATTACCACTAACTACTTTACGGGGCCTGTTCAAAAAGTATCGCGACGTTTGAATTTCCGCGGTTACATATACCAAAATTAAGTGTGTCGACGCATTTCGAATGTTGACTATGGCATATGGTGAAGCTACCTTGGACCGAAGCAACGTTTATCCATGGTACAAAATGTTCTCAGAGAACCGAGAAGAGGTGAACGACGAAAAGCGAGCCCGAGCCCGAAATAGTATAGGTCAATCGTTAAATCATCGCTAGAGAAGTTGCTGAGGACTTAAACATATTGACAGGCTCCTGCCATTTGATTTTTACCAATCATTTGGGCATGAGACGGGTCGCCGCGAAGTTTGTACCAAATTGCTCGTAAGACGTGGAAACCAAAGCTTAATCATCCCAATGGAAGCTGCCGTACAAGCTAAGACCGAAAAAAGCGCGGTAAGTTAGGTCGACTGAGCGGCATGGCCTAGAGGTCTAGACCATTGCTTACCATTCGGGAGAACGCCGGTTCGATTCCGGGTCCGTCTGCCTTGCTCCAAGTTTTTTTGTCGTTTCCTTCCAAAAGTTTTTTTTTTAGGTCGAATGTGAAGGTTTTGCTTACAGTTTTCTACGATTGCAGGTGCGTGGTGCATAACGAGTTCTTGCCACAGGGTAGAATGGTCAATAAGGAATATTACCTGCAAGTTATGCGCAATTTTCGTGAAGCAATCCGCCAGAAATGTCCAGATCTGTGGAAGAACAAAAATTGGCTTTTGCACCATAATATCGCCCCTGCTCACACATAGTTGCTTGTGCGTGAATTTTTGGCTAAAAACGACACACTAATAATGCCGCAGCACCCGTATTTCCCAGATCTGGCCTCCTGTAACTTTTTCTTGTTCCCGAAACTGAAGAGGCCCATGAAAGGACGACGCTACGTTACAATTGAGGAGATAAAGATGACATCGAAGGAGTAGCTGAAGAAGATTACAAAAAATGACTTTTTGAAGTGTTTCCAGGATTGGAAAAAACGTTGGTACAACTGCATTATATCTGGTGGAGATTACTATTAAGGAGACAAATAAACATTAATGAAAAACAAATAAATTTTTGAAAACAAAAAAGTACTTTTTGAACAGACCTCGTATATCCCGATTAGTTGTATTATAGGGATCAGTTATTGGTGGTCAACGTCAACAGTTACATTTTTTTTCAGTTGTCTAGACGTATTTAAAAATTTAGGCATTTTAATAATTATAAATATTTGAAATTCTGTTCGTTTTTTACTTTATACGCACCGATATCTGTAGTCATAATTTTATAATCGGTACATATAAGAAAAAAATAATATTGAAAGATAGCACTTCAGCAGTCCTATTCTAAATCGTGCTTTATTAATTTTGATAACAATGAATTATTCTAAATTTACGATTAAACCACTGTGTAATTACTTTTTCGCGAAAAAGTTGTAAACAATTAGAAAATCTTCAAACACCACGTGTATTTTTTTGTACTGACGCTTCTAGCATAGATAATACAGATTATGAAAGTAGTGATATCAAACGAAATTACGTATTTATACTGAAATCATCGATTGCAAAGTCACAAATCGAATGATACTGTATTATTCTGCTCGTTAAAATCGTTTAAAAAATGGTGTATTACGCGTTAACTGCAATTAGTTTTCTTATAGCAAGTGTCACTTGTGACCCACTTATCTTAACTCCATTAATCAAGAACAACAGAACCAGCGAAGCATTATCTGCATCAAGGGTGAATTACTCTCCTTTTGGAAAAATCGTCAGTTATTCAGGTTTCCTAACTGTTAACGAGAAATTTAATTCAAATATGTTCTTTTGGTTCTTCCAATCAGAGAACGATTACAGAAACGATCCAGTGATACTATGGCTCCAAGGAGGACCAGGAGCAAGTTCTTTAATAGCGTTGTTTGTAGAAAACGGTCCCTTTAAAATCAGTAGCAACAACAGTGTAGAATTTCGACAAGAATCCTGGACCAAAAACCATTCCGTTCTGTATATTNCTTTGTTGACATTTTATTTACGTTTTTGAATAATGTGTAGTCACAACAGAAACGAGAAAAATCTTTAAATTAGTTTCTTTTTTAATTGTGCTTTTTTGAATTTTTACGGTATGGAATCCTTATCAATCTGAAGCTGCGATTATATTTTTTACAAGAATTGTCGAAAATTATGAAATCTTCAAACTCCACGTGTACTTTTTTATAGTGTAGCAGGTACTACAGATAATACAGATTAAGAAAGGAACCACTATTTATACTGAAATCATAGAATCTAATGCCACAAATTGAATAATACTGTAACATTCCGCTCATCCAAATTGTTTAGAAAATGGTGTATTATACGTTAACAACAATTAGTTTTCTCATAGCAAGTGTTGCTTGTGAGCCACTTATCTTAACCCCACTGATCAAGAGTAACAGAACCAGCGAAGCACTATCTGCATCAAGGGTGAATTATTCTCCTTTTGGAAAAGCCGTCAGTTATTCAGGTTTCTTTACGGTTAACGAGAAATTTAATTCAAATATGTTCTTTTGGTTCTTCCAATCAGAGAACGATTACAGAAACGATCCAGTGATACTATGGCTCCAAGGAGGACCAGGAGCAAGTTCTTTAATAGCGTTGTTTGTAGAAAACGGTCCCTTTAAAATCAGTAGCAACAACAGTGTAGAATTTCGACAAGAATCCTGGACCAAAAACCATTCCGTTCTGTATATTGATAATCCTGTTGGAAGTGGATTCAGTTTTACCAAAGATGATGCTGGATTCGTTCGTGACGGAAACTCAACGGGGGCAGACATCTACGAAGCATTGGTGCAATTTTTCAAACTGTTTCCTGAACTTCGGAAGAACAAGTTCTTCATTGCCGGTGAATCTTACGCTGGAAAGTACGTTCCTGCCATAGGTCACGTGATATTGGAAAAAAATCCCAAAGCTCAAGTCCCAATTTATCTCGCTGGAGTGATAATTGGTGACGGTTTCTGTGATCCGGTCAACCAGATGTACTACGACGAGTTCTTATACCAAATAGGACTGATCGACCTCAACGGTAAGACACAATTTAGAGAAGTGGAAGAGAAAATTATTTCCTTGATAAAAAACGAACGGTGGCGAGAAGCCTTCGATTCATTTGATCAACTTATCAATGGCGATTTGAGTCCGTCAACTCTGTTTAGGAATCTGACAGGCTTTACCAGCGTCTATAACTACTTGGTTCCAGATGGTACAGCAGTACTTGTCGAACTTGCTCGTGTTAGTAGATACCTGCAAAGCCAAAACGTTCGAAATGCACTTCATGTAGGTAATTCCAGTTTTAATATCGTCAACAGCACCGTTGAAGTGAGGCTGCTGAACGATTACATGAAATCCGTTGCCCATTGGCTGACTGAACTGCTGGATAACGTGCAAGTTTTGATCTACAATGGACAAGTGGACACCATATTCCCATACCCTCTTGTAGAGGATTATCTGAGACAGTTGACTTTCAAAGATGTACAATCGTACAAAAACGCAAAGAGGGAAATATGGCTTGTTGATAACGAGGTGGCTGGATATAAAAAACGGGCGGGAAAGTTCACAGAAGCTTTGGTCAGAAATGCCGGTCACGTATCTATACGAGATCAATCCAAATGGGTACTGGATCTAGTTAAGAATTTTACGCATTCGTAAATCCTTATTTTAAATTTTAAAATTTCTGTGTAAACTGGCAAACAATATTTGAGAGAACCTTAATAAGTGTTTGTGTGTTAAAATAGTGTTCTGAGTTGATAATATTATGTACCTGAATCACAGGCCACACCATCTGAATAAAATACTTACTGAGAAAATCTAGAAACTACTAAATAATTTAGATTATAATTTAATTAACATTCCTATAACTTGTTGACAATTTATAGTCCTNTAGTTATCGTAATATAATCTCAGCTGTCACTCTTAGAGTGTCAGAAACTGGGCCTTTTACCTTATATCATAAAAAAAGATAATTTTTTAATTGTAATAGGTACTGTACCTAATTATACGTTTTGGGAACTGATTTTTGGGGGAAACTTAAAAAGTGGTTGGAAAAAGCGGAAAAACTCACCGAACTATTTACATATCTACATACTTGGCCGGTTTATCAATGAAATAATATGCACCCGAAATGTAAGTATTTCTTTGTTACATATTCAGAACAGCGTACGCGAATAATTTTAGGGATGCTTCATAATATCCACCGTATGAGGTACCTCTTCAGTGTTCAACCCTGCTCCTGCCGTTCACTCGACGTTAAACGGCGTTCGACATGAGAACTGTATCAATCACCCATGCAACAAAAACATAACCAAGGGTCTACTTAATAAAACGTTCCTCGTAATAAAGGAAACATATGCCCAATTATTTCACGTCTCCACTCGTTAATGTAAAAAAAGGTTGTGAGAATCGAACCCTTTATTTCCGACATACATAGGTATATTATATACCTATATTACCCGCTATACTTATGTAAGGTTTTTTGGAAGTTTCTCATGACAGGCGCAAATCAAAAAGACAATTCACTAGCCCTTTCTTCTTATGAAGTGGTTAAACTAGATATCATTATTAGTAAAATAAAAAATTAATATAAATTAACTTTTTATTTATTTTTATTTTAAACTAAATTTGGTCTTCTTAAAACACAAAATAGAACCTTCTGAAAGTTATAAGATACTATAATATATATTTAAACCTGAACTACAAGTTAAACCCCGTCCCGACGCTCTCTAAACTCGGATAAATCCGGAAAAACAACCCTTATTAATCCATAACTTGTCCAAATTTGGACGCTGCCTATGTCGATGGTGCATTTGAACTTAAAACCATTCCATAATAGTGCATTATTACTTAACCTATGTCCTCAATGCATAGCAATAAACGTATATATATGCAACCAACTATACAGCCGAATTCGACCCGCTCATTTGTTCGCAATTGTTTAATATCAAAATCACCTTATCGTTTTTCAATTAAAAGTCATTGTACACAGGTACCATCTTTCCTTTCAAGATAATGAACTCTCAGAACGTAATGTACAAGTAAAAATAAAACTTGCTGATCAAATTAAATCAGAAAGACAACCAATGAGACGGTTAAAGCGTAACACAGTTCAAGTGTTAAAGTCTGCTAAGTTTCGATCGAATTAGTTAAAATATTGCAGAGAAAAACTTCACATAGAAGAAGAATAAGCAAACTGAAAAGTTGGTTCGGCTAGTCACCTCTACAAGGAGTGACAAGAAAGAAAAAAACAACAGTTTTAGATTCTGGAGGAGTTTGAGTGTTAGTGTCGTGGATTTTCAGTGAAGTGCAAAGAAATCTGGTTGGTAAACTCATACGGAAATGAAAGCCCGAAGGCGTAAGTAATAGCCAACAAATGGAACAAAAGACGGGGCCCAATCAGAGCGAATGTAACAAAGTAGCGTCTGGCGTTGGCCTTTGTTTCAGAACAATGGAGCACGGGTAAGCGATGCTCCGTTGTTTAGTGCTGATGCTGAAGTTATTATGGCGAGGATATCAGCCCCGGGCGAAAAATGGCCAATTAAATATTTTATTTCGTGCTTTCATTTCATAAACCACCACGGTTTGCTTCGTGCTATTCAACTAGTACTTTGCAAAATTAAAGGAATAATGCCCGTTGCTCCAGAAATGACGCCCTCTTAACTATTCAGCTTGTACCTTTTTTCTACCCGTTCTTTTATTACGTACTTACTTGGGTGGCACGTTTTTTTGAAATTACACTGCTAACCCTTCCCCAACTGAATTCAGGAGCAGTTTTCTGATCACAACTTTTTGGAACGACATTGGATCGTCTATCTCCTAACAAAAATACAATTGCTACAAAATGAATATAATCAAAAAAAGTATCAATTAACAACTGTTGTCATCCATGGTGTAAGAAGGATGCTCCTGTCCATGAGAAGGTGCAGAAGATTCAATAGACGCAAATCTACTACACTTTGAAGGTTACAAATCGATAGATACTAATTAATCAGTGTTATGAATGCAAATTAGACTCCTACAATGAAGATCCCTCAAGCATGCATAAGTAGAATTATCAATTATTATTTAAAAAAAAAAATATTTCTGTGAAATATTATTCTGAAAATTAATTTCTGAATTTTATTACCCACTACCTACACACTATCTCAAATTAATGAGGGAAAAATTGTTGCTGTTGTCACATCCCCGCCGGGAATCGAACCCGGGACCTTTGGCTTTACGCACCAATGTTCTACCACTAAACTACGAGAGGTGACAACAGCAAAAACGACCAACCGACCTACAAGGTTAACGATCCGTCGAACTAATGTAACTATGCATACTGAATATAGTATGATTAAACATACATACAATTTAGACATCTTAAAGGTCCCGGGTTCGATTCCCGGCGGGGGTGTGACAACAGCAACAATTTTTCCCTCATTAATTTGAGGTAGTGTGTAGTGGGTAAAAAAATTCAGAAATAAATTTTCAGAATAATATTTCATATTAAACTAACTCATTTCTAAAAGATGTCTAAATTGTATGTATGTTTAATCCTATTTCTGCTTCTGATAAGTCTAACCATGCCTGAGAAGGTGTCTTTATCCTATTTTTAATTTATTTCCACAGCGCCCTCTGTTCTCCTACTCTTTCTAATACCTCCTCATTTCTAACCTTCTCTATCCACGGTATCCTCATCATTTGTCTTTAACACCTCATTTTAAACGCTTCTGACCTTTTCTTTTCCGCCTCGCCCATCGTCGAGCATAGAAGTGACTTTTCTTGGTGAAGGCGGCTGGACCCTGCGCTTTCTTTTGTTTTATATCTCTACTACTCCTTCCATCCTGAGTTATCTAAATTCCTAGACACCGAAAATTAGCAACTTCTTCTAATTTGTCGTCCTTATCTTCAAATTTACTCTTTCCGTACTTTTTATTCCCCTACATACCGTACTTTTTAGCATTCAATAATGGTCTTTTATATTCAAATATAAGGAAATTTTAGTAAGAAAACTAGGGAATAAAAAAAATTCATCTGGCAAGACTAATTGTTGTTAGGTAGCTCCTTGCCGCTGTATCGTGTCTTCGTTCCAAGTTGGTGGCTTAGTTAGATAATTCCTGAGATAATAATCAATCGTGTGGAGTTCCCGAAGCCTTATTACCACAGGCAAGGGTCTTTTAGTACTATTTTCATATGATACCACACAAAAGAACTTTTTTTCTTATCAATTAGCTACATATCCATATTTGATTATTTTCCATATATATTAGGTCTATGATACATTGATTACAATAAATCAAGCATTTCGGAGCCAAAATAGAAACACTAAACAAAGGTAAATTATACATGTGGGGTCTTGTTTCAAATGCCTATAAATTATGCAGAACAGTCGATGTTACAGGTAAACTATATGCTCAAGTTCGATAATGGTTGGCTGGGTCTCTCTAATAATTGTCCAGTAACGCGTCAGTGTCAGAGTTAATTGAAAGGAAATGATTAATGTGAATCAGTATAAGCCTTTAACCGAACAAACTCATACATGACCATATCCGTACAATATGCACAGGGCGTACACCCCTCAGAGATACATCGACCGGTAAAAGACAAGTTTGTGCTAGGCCAAGAAAATTGCCTCAATGCGCAATACAGAAAAGAAAGAGATATTTTTTAGAATTTAACCTATCACGTCGTAATTTTGATTCGATGATAACCATTATACAGGGTGAGTCACAACTATTGGGACATAGAACAGGTGCAGGTTATTTGGAGCTGTTGAAAAAGATACAGGGTGTTAATAGTGACATACTTAATATTTTCGTTTTTCTGGGTATAATTCCGGAAAGGTTTTATGAATCTTTTTCAAAATAAGCACAGAGGTGTAACTTTACCCAAGAAATGTTTTTTGACGTAACTTTTGAGTAATTTTGATTATAAAGCGTGATATAAACATCATTAATATTTAAAAGTTCTGATTACAACCTAATGGATATCTATTTTTGGTGGCATATGAAGACTTCAGTTTATACTAATGAAATCCTTTCACAAAATGAACTCAAAATTCAACGAAATAATACGGTTTTAATGTTAGAAAGTCTATCGACGAATAAATTAGAAAAACAATGGAACTAGGAGGTCACATAGAACAGTTAATGATCATGAGGTCGTCTGAACTAATCTTCGCATTTCCCGAAAACTAAAACATCCTACATCCTTAACTATTTGCAAACAGTAATCTAAATTTATGTCTACCTCTACTCCTCTTAACCCCTGTTTCTGCTTCTAATATGTCTCTAACTAGTCCTGAGACTGTAGTCGTTTGCTGCGTTTTGGACACGTACTTGTTAAGATAGGAAATGCTTCATGAGTAGTACGGATAAAATGAAAAGAGATAACCGAATAATAGTAAACGGTGTAGCGGTTAGATGTTGCTTAGTTACGCTTTATAACTGCCTGATTGGAATTATATCTTTAAATAAGCATCTTTGCTTTCCCAAATTTCTGAGAATGTTGAACTTTCTTCAAAGAACAAATTAAGAGAAAATAGGTAAATTTATTGAATAAAATATAACATATAAAAATAATTCATACTTTTTGTGAGGATATTTTGTCTGGGAATATTTTGTCTAGGAATATTTTGTCAGGGATCTTTTGCTGGGGAATCAAACCGCCTCATACCCCATTTTCGAAAACAATTAAACTATAGTGGAATGAAGATTCTTCGAGATATATTCTACGTTCACGTTGTCAACGCAATACTACCACTGAGGATGTCAGCTGCAGTAGATGACGAAACGTCTGGACAGAGCGGTTCACTTAGACCACGGTCCTATAGCCCGAATCTTCATTTTACTATGGATTCCGGCCGAGAAAGCCTTTGTTTTTAAACAATTAAACTAATTTAACTCAATCAAAAGATAAGTCAGTTTACATTTCATAATTTGACAATCGCAACGGAATCACAATAAACTATAGGGTACTTCCCGATGATCTAGGACAGGGATGACGAACCAATGGCACGCGTGCCATTAGTGGCACGCGACACAATATTTTGGGCACTACACTAATTTCAATCACAAATTTCCTTATGCACTACGAAAAAAAGTCTGAAGTAGGTATTATATGACGAGCAACCCTGAGTGAAGCTTCAACGCATAGAGATGTCATTCGCGCTTTTGAAGCTAAACTGCCAGTTTTCAAGAACGACATCATCACAAGAATCTACAAGTAATTTCCAAATTTGAAAAAATATAACAACAATTTAGAAATACATGAGAAACCAGACTAAGATCAAGTTACTGAAGAATTTGTTTCTGTGATTGATTCTTTAATCAAGGAATTTTCAGCGAGATTTTCTGAGCCCAGAGAATTATCGGAAATACTCAAGTTTATGTACCCTGATGTGACGTCATTTGATAAACTGAATTTGTCCCAATTCAATAGGTTGGAAATTGAAGAATATGAAATGCAGCTGAATTATTTCCAGTCTAGTTCAATATGGAATCAAAAATTTGTTGAAACAAGGAAAGAGTTAGAAATAATTGAAACAGAAAGGTTGACAGATAATACAAATAATAACAAAATTTTGGAAGCATGGAATGCGTTACCAAACACACTGAATTATTTGAAGAAGTTGACTTATAATATTTCAACAATGTTTTCATCAAGCTATGCCTGCGTGTCATTATTTTCAGAGATGAATAACATTAAAAACTCGGTTAGAAACCGTTTGACAGATGACTCCAGTTCAGCATACATTCTTACAACCCTAACATAAGTTATTTGTCATCTAATCTGCAACTACAGAAGTCACACTAATTTTACTTTAATTTAAATTACACGTATAATTTGAACATTGCAAAATGTTCCTATTTTTT